>NW_020837991.1:12274918-12451902 GCF_003676395.1 Aethalodelphis obliquidens | reverse complement strand
AAAAAAAAAAAAAAAAAAAAAAAAAAAAAAAAGTGGGGTCCTGCATATTTTTATATGTTTATTAGCCACACATGTTTCTCTCCATCTCAATTGTTAATTTATATTTTTGGCATTTTCTCATGTAAATTTTAAGCTATCTTTGTAGAAATCTAAAAGAAATATATTTGTAATACTAATCGTTATTGTATATACTGTAGATCCTTCTTCAAGGCTATGACTTTTCATTTCTTCATGATGGTTTTAGATAAACAAGTTTTTTGTTGTTGTTTATTAACTAGATTTTACTTTTTTCTTTCAACTTTAATAAAATTAAATATATCAGTCGGTTCTTGTGTTCTTTTGTATCTGTTTTTTTTTTTTTTTTTTTGCGTTATGTGGGCCTCTCACTGTCGTGGCCTCTCTCGTTGCGGAGCACAGGCTCCGGACATGCTGGCTCAGCGGCCATGGCTTATGGGCCTAGCCGCTCTGCGGCATGTGGGATCTTCCTGGACCAGGGCACGAACCCGTGTCCCCTGCATCGGCAGGTGGACTCTCAACCACTGCGCCACCAGGGAAGCCCTTTTGTATCTGTTTTAAAAGTTCATTCTACACCCAAAGGTAATGATGATATCCTAAAATATTTTCTTCTAAAGAGTTTTAAGTGTTGCTCTTCATATTTGAGGCTTTGATGAACACAAAGTTGACTGGTATAATAGTGAGAGAGACAGTGTGAAGGGGAAGACTAAATATAAATTTTTAGGGAATTCCTGGTGGTCCAGTGGTTAGGATTCTGCACTTTCACTGCTGAGGGCGTGGGCTCAATCCCTGGCCAAGGAACTAAACTCCCACAAGCCACAAGGCATGGCCAAAAATACATAAATAAAAATTTTAAAAATAAATAAATATAACTTTTTCTTCCCCATGTAAATATCCAATGACCCCAGCATCATTTGTTGTAGAGACCATCACTTTAGAGTAATTGCAATACCACCTCTGTCATATACCAAGTTCCTTCTTATGTGTAGGTCTGTTTCAGTGCCCTTCATTCTTTTCTATTGGCTGGATTCTTTTCACATATATTTTAATTTTCCTATCAAGTGATATCTATTCAGGTATATTTTCTTCCTAATTTTATCCATATGCAATTTTATTCTCCTTTATAAATATTTCATATCATTTTTGTATGGTGAGTCGACATAGTAATCTCCATTTTTGTTTTATGATCCTGTTTTCTGACTGTTAGATTTTGCATTTTGATTTTAATTTTTACTCACATTTTATGAGATCATTGACTTTTTGATTGTTACTTTTATGGTGACAAATCCAGACTGTTCATGATTTAGATTACAAATGTTCCTCCTGATAGCCTGGAGCCTGGTATCAATTCCAATTATTTAAATTAATTTAATTAAAAATAAAATTAAAATCCTTTTCTATCGAAAATAATTAGCATACTCCAAAGACTCTACTCTCGATTATTCTCAATATTTTAGAAGGTTGGAAATTAATGGCAATTAGACATGCTGTAAAGTTTAAACATTTACAATAAATTAGATAACATCATTGCAGCAAAAGGCAGTCTAACTGAGATAAAGTGTTAATTATCTCCAAAGAGTTAGAATAGCATTTTTATGATAACCATTTGCATTTAAAGAAAATAATTGAATTTTTATCAACCATCTTCTGAATTAAAGAGAAAACTATCGTTTAAAAATTATCATGGCACTACTAGTAATTCTGATAATCTTCTTATCCCCTGAGATATTTTTAAAGGCACAGAAAAATAAAATAATTTTTTCAGATATGTTTCTCTGGTGCCATTGAAACTGATTATAATGAAAAAATAGGTTTATAAATGTTCAGTTTGTGTACATGGTATTATGGGAGAAATTTGAAGAAGAAAAATACCTTAGCTACGTCTCTAGTACTCGCGAAGTTTATAATCTGAGTGGGGAATCAAAACTACGAAATATAAAAAAATGAATAACCAGAGGAGAGGTTATGTGGAGTATTGAGGTATTTGAGGTGTGGCAAAGAAATATATGTCATGCAAGACCAAGTCAGGAGGCGATAAGTAACTGAAAAGAGCAGGCTTGTGGTTCACCAAGTGAATCTGGGTGAGAACACTGGGAATCTGCATAGAATGGAAACGGAAAAAATATTTATTGAACATCTAGCATAGGTTTAGCATTGTGCTCAGAGTTTGCTACCTTATTTAATCCTCACAATGCTGTGAGGTCAACGTTTTTGTTTCTCACAATTTTTAAATGAGAAAACTGTTACTGATAAAGCTTAAATAACTTGCCCAAGACGGTGGAGTCAGGATTTGTATTCATATTGCTGCGATTCCAAAGACAACTCTTAAAATAAAACATGGGAAACAAAGTCCTAAAGACCTTAATAAACCATTCTATTAATCTTTCTAAACAATCTATCTAACCATCTAAATAATCTGTATTTCTGATTTTCCCATTTGGAAAGGAGCATGTTTAGCTGGGACCTGCAATCTATTTTATCCCTAACCAATCTGGGTAAGGAAGAATAAGATTACCTCACCAATCCCCTTGTAAATTGCAAGTAACAAGTGTCCATACAAACATACCGATGGACTTTACTAGCGAGTCCTTATCTATGAAATGGTTTTAGTGTCATGTACCAGGTCCATCCTGATTGTTAAATTCAATAAATGAAACCAAAATGCATGGCTTTATAGAGCATAAACATATGACATAAGCTATGCAAGTGTTTGAGTATACATGAAGGAGGTTTTATAATCAAACTAGCCCTTTTGTTATGATGTTCCACTTAGTTGTTGAATCAGGGTCAGGATACATTCTAATGTGGTGAGAAAGGACTTGGGGAGAAAGTGGTTGCTCTATGCCTCTCATGTATCATGTGATTAGCTGTACCTTTTGTTTTCTTCTTTGTAGGATGAGCTGGTGGGGGAAAAAAAATTAAGAAAAAGTGCACACAAGGGCACAAGGGCAAAGGCAAAAAGCAGGCAGAAGAAAAGCTGGGGCTCTCTGCTCTCCAAACCTATTGGTGACCTGAGCTGGGTTTAGTGTCTTGGGAGACTCTCACCCTCAAACCTCCCCAGGGGCCACTGTCCCAGGCAGCCCAAAGGTATCTATGCCCAACAGACCTCGTCTTTGGGAATCCCTTGCCAAACAAAGAAAACACAATTTGTCATTAGGAGGGAGGTTCCTTTCACCAAGAAGAGAAAGGGGGGCGGGTCCTGGAGGCAGAAGACAAGGCAGAGTGGCAGGATGCCAGCCTTATTCAGTTTGATACCAAGCACAGTGCACTGAACACAACTATTCAATAAATATTTGTGGAAGAATAAACTACAGTTTTCTTTGTATCTTATATTGCTCTGAACAGCCCAGTGGTTACTATTTAGTTAAAATTAATAAAATAATAGATTTTTAAAAATATCATTTAAATAGATGACCGCTGTGAAAAAATATGGTTTCCTCAATATTTGAAAAATCTATTCCAACCTTCCTGTCCATTCCTTGTTTTTTCCTTCCTAAGAAGTTTGCCTTAGAAAAATAGAATCAAAAAAGGCTACTAGAGTATAGTTAATAATACTATAATGCATATTTGAAAGTTGCTAAGAGAGTAGATGTTAAATGTCCTAACCACAAGAAAAAAAAATTGTAACTATGCATGGGGACAGATGTTAACTTAGTGTGGCTATCATTTTGCAGTATATTCAAATATTGAATCATTATGTTATACCCCTAACAATAATATAATGCTATATGTAAATTATAGCTCAATTCAAAAAACAGAACCTGTAATGATACATTAAATATTAATACCACCACCAGAAAAATAAAAAGGGCCACCAGAAGTGAAGTTAAATTTAATAATTTCCTCTTATTTAACTCTAAATTTTTGTTGTTGTTGGTAATCATTAAATTTATCATACCCCTTCCAAATTTGATTAAATGACTTCCCAACAAATTTCCCTTCTTCCCTCTATCATCCACATGCAGAGCACCCAACTTCTGTATGTGGATAATACAGAGTCAGTGCTGCCCTCCCTTGTCACCATGTACTGAATACTCAGCAACAATTCCTCAGGATTTCTGAATTCTAGATAAGCCGAAAAAGATGAATCTCCCCTTTGATCCACATCAAAGAGATTTATTCATTCACTTGTACTAAACTCCACAATAGTCATGGAGTCTATATCTTAATTAACATTTTAAAAACAAAACAAAAATAACAAGAAATTGTCATTTTTCCATCCTTCTGTGTTTTATAATTGGAGTTCTTTTTTCTTATAACACTCCAGTTCAGCAGAAACAGCCAATTTTCTCAAGTAATTAGGTTGTCTATTTTGGGTAAATATGCTATAGTGTGAGAGTATGTAAAAGTGTCTGTGTGACTTGATAGAAATTGTGTTAATTAAACACACCATTGTTGTAAGCAATATCTTCTAAAAACAACCACCAGGGATTTAGTCTTTCACATAGTAATCAAATTCTGGTGCTTGGAAGACTTAAGTCTAATGAGCCCTGGGAACTAACACCAAGTGAAGATTTTATGTTCTCAGTGACCTGGATCCACTGTGGGGCAGAGATGGGGTGAGTGTGTCAATTGAAGTTATCAGTGTCACTCTGCAAGGCAGTCATCAATAGGGCTAACACTGAAGACAGAGCTGGGAGCAGAAAAGCAAATGTTTACTGAGTACAGACTGTAACCCCCAAACAAGGCCATGTGCTAGATGACATCCATGCATCTCTTTTAAAAGCTGCTATAAGCTGTTCTTTTCACAAACATATGGGGATATATTTTCTCTAAAGAGGGCTAACTTGAACCCAAGTTTGCAGACCTTGGAAGTAACTTAGTAACTTCCAAGTTACTAAGTAACTTAGAGGTCACTAACTAAAGAGAGGTTACAGAACCAAGAAGAAACTTTACAGAAAGCAAGGAAGCTGGGAACATCCCGTGTATCTGATGGAAGCTTATGCAATTGGAGGAAAACTCCTTACAGAAAAAAATAAAAAATTGTGAATAGAAAATTAAACATGGGGGCTTGGGAATTCACACATGAAAACAAGTAGCTCCAAAGATGCTGTTGTGCATTATAACATAATAAAACACCTCCAAAATGTAATAGCTTAAATCAATAAATTACTATTATCCTTCACATTTCTGGGGGTTGATAGGACTGACTAGGAAGTGTAATAGGGAAGAAACTTTGTATTATACTACAGGTTAATCACTAAAGGAATGCTGTCTATAAGCTTAAACTATGCATAGTGGCCTATCTCTGGGAACCCTGCATCTCAGGTAATGAGTATTAAGCTAAAATAACTTTGCTCAGATCATAGGAAACATCTTGACCTGACCCACCTGTGAATGGCTACAAGAAGGAAGAAATTAACATATCCCCTCTGGAGGCTGACCAGAACCAGGAAATGTTTGACTTTACTCCTTCCCTTTTTAGTATAAAGGAAGCCTGAATTCTAACTCAGGCAATATGGTTCTTTGGGACACAAGTCCATCATCTTCTCAGTCTGTCAGCTTGCCCCAACAACTCATCTCTCCATGTACTGGCCTGTCCTGTGGTAAGCAGTACGAGCTTGGACACAGTAACAGTGTTCTTCATGTAGCTGGAATTGGATACCAACTGAAGCTAGAGTCACCTGAGCATTTGATGAGCTGGACAACCAAGATGACTCATTCGCATGGCTGGCATTTCCTGCTGGTGGTCAACTGAGTGCTTAGCCAGGGTTGTTGACCATGATCTTATCTGGGGCTCTCATTATGGCTCCTTCACGTGGCTTGTGCTTCTCAGAGCATGACAGGGTTCTGAGAGGTGGTATCACAAGACGCAGCTTTCCGAAAAGAATGTAACAGATTTTACAAGTCCTTTTAAAGAGTTACCAGAAATTGCATACCATTACTTCTACTGTTTTCTACTGGTTAGGCAGTCATTGGGCTAATCTAGACCTAAGAGAAAGGGAAATAAACTCCATGCCCAATGTGGGGAGCATGACAGAATTTGTAGCCATATTTAATCTACCTCTGCAAAGCAGATAAAATCCTACTGAAGAAATTAACAGAGCACTGTGGAATTTCAACAATGGTAAACTTGAACAGACAAATAAGCTGGTGATAAACACTGGAGTTTAAAAATGACCAAAACAAATAGGAAATCTTATTACTTTTCTGCCTTTCTTTTAACCCGATGCTGATGCAAGAAATAGAGAAAATGGTAAGGGCAGAAATTTAAGAGGTTAATCTATAAATTGCGCCAAGGAAGAATGAGAGAATATTTTCAGCTGGGAGAATCAAGATTACCAATCACACTTACATTACATATAAGAAAACTGACTAGGGTAAGGTAAGTGAATTGCTCAAAATGACAAGCAAGTAAGGGACAGGATAAGATTAATTCTGGGTTTTATAATCTTATAAATTTACAAGTTACAAAATCTAAAATTAAATTAAAAAAGAGTTAAATTTTTTAAAATCTCTTTTTCACTTATTTTACGTAAGTAAATGACAATTTACTTATGTAAATTTACACCAATTTAAATTTAGCCACAGGTAAAAACGTTTGCGGAGTGAGAATCCAAGTTTTTAGTTTGAACATTCATTCTTGTACTCATCATAATGTATGCTTCCCGAAGGAAGATAATGTGTCTCCTTTACTCAACTTTGCATTTCTGGGATTGAGCACAATGCCTGGTACATGACATAAAGACATTAAATAAATACTTTAAATAAATAAATAGCTTTTATTCTTTTGACTTTCTCAAATGTCTTAAAAGGTAAATGTAATTTGTTTGTCCAGTTGATATCTCAACTTATCAGTAAGGTAATATACTATGTATATTGTTTCTTACTCTCCACCTTCTTCCCTGGAAGCCCACACTGAGGCCTGTTAGAATGTATGTCACTGAGGTTTCCGGTGCTTTATTATATAGCAATAGCTGACCAATAAAAAAAATATTTTTGTTTGTTTTTGGTTATTGTTGGTTTTTCTTTTTTTCTTAAATTATTGTTTTGAAAAAAATAAACAAAAAGAAATCCAGAAGGTTACCATTACTTTTTGTCACTAAGAATACATTAATAGTATCCTTCCATGCACCAAAATATAGAAATCTGAGGACGTGGAATCATCCAAGGAGTAGGGACAATTCTTAAAGCTAGACAGAAAAAAGCTAGCGACAAATGTCTTCCACTTTACAAGTTAACTTGAGTTTAATCATTAGAAAATATTAAAAAGAATTTTCTAGGATAATACAAACAATAAACTGGTTTAGTCTCCAGTTTGTTGTACTTGCCCCATTTTTAAATCCCATTTAATTAAATGATAATAGGAATCATTAAGCTAAATGCATAACTAGTCTCAGCAGATTTCTATGTACGAAAATGTTCATATCCAAAGGTTTTCAAAAGGTTTCTGTTGAAGTAAAACTTAGCAGTGATATAAGGGAATACACGTTCACCTAATCATATGACTATCAGGCTACTGAAGATAATTGAGGACTTGAAGCATTTTAGGTAAGAACAAAAATCTTAGTTCCAGGTTTCTTTTTCCAGGGAGACATAGCATCAATGGTTCTGCAGAACTGAGATAAGCATAGTTATACCAATCCCCCAAATTCCCAAATATAAAATTATGTCTCATGGCCTTATCAAATTTTCTCCTGTTCTGGGTTGTATACCAGTGAAAGGGAAATGCACTGGTGTACAATGCTTTAGATACTTATGATTAACAGAGAAAACAGAAATTATAAGGCCATGTAACTGGATGGATGCTCATGGGAACAATGAATACTATAGATACAATTAGCAAAGCAGGTCTCCCACCCCAAAGTCAAGATTCTGATTGGGAAGGAAGGAAACTCTAAGATTCGAATTTAGTGACATCTGGGGTGATGCATTTAAAAATCTTGAGTTCCCATGACATTTACTATTGTCCTGCTCCTCCCTATTGAAGGCCAGTTCTATCCCCATACTGGAAGATGATTAAAAACCTCTATTGATCTGCTCTCAATTACTTTTTGGCCATTACGTCATTAAAACAACATAATAGAGTCAAATAAGTGCTGGACCTTGAAAGGAGGAAGAATACTGTACACTAAATGACCTGCAGAACTAGCCATTAAGTACAAGCAAGAATTGGGAGTGTATTTATATGAATGGATTCTGAGACTTCTAGATCAAGGGGCTTAAACATGAAATTGGATAAAGTTGAGATTGTTTATAGGGGATTCATCTTCCATTTTATAGGATTTTACCCTCCGGAAAAGACCCTTGGAAATAGAACCAACAAGTGGAAACCAGAAATGCCCTAACCACTGTGGCAGATAGTGGACCCAGGGATCAAAAGGCTCAGAGAATTAGATGCTAGAGAGGAGATCCTATGAACACTTTATATTAGGGACGCAACGTGAAAAACTGTAAAGAATAAATATAACCTCCTAAACAGTACTCCGGGATCAATTTAATTCAAGGAATAGTAGAGAGATATTTATTAAACTCTTTCAAGGGCATATAAACAGAAGAACTTGCAAGGTAAAGAAAATTAATTAAAAATTTTCATAGAAGAACAAATTCAAGACAATAATTTATGACTATAATGTTTAGAGAATGGGAGAAGGAAAAGAAAAAGGCTTTTCAAGGTGTTAATGGACGTGCATTGAACTTTCCAATCCCATATTAGAGTGAAAATGTGATGAGTAGGGAAGGAAGGACATAGAGCACAGACTGGCATTTTCCCAATTGTAACATGTCTTTACAGGTTTAAATTTCCCCAGGGAACAAATGACAATATTTTTAATGACCGAGGGGATGACCTCTGCTTCTGTGTGTGTATTGGAGCTAAGCAGTTTCCTCAGTCTGGGGCATCTTCTAGCCTGCCTTGTGTCTCAGCTGAGTACATTTAAAGGGAATGGGAGTATAAATATCTCTTAGAGACACGGATACTGTGTTGGTTGACAATATTACACAAATAAAGATAACGTGAAGTAAGATAAGTGTTCAAAGAGAGGTAGTTTATGTATGGCAGGGCAACTCTAAATTCTATTCGCCAGAACTATTGTATCTGACATGTGAGCCTTATGTAAGGATTTAGATAAAATCAAACATAATACCCATAACAAGCTATTAAAACTTGGATTATTTTCACTAATATCCTTCAAATTATGACTACGTCAAGAACAATAATATTCATTTGCAATATGCCTGATGCTTACCTGCCCATACTTCCTGCACCTCTGCCCAAATTTCACATATATGATTAAATTTATTACATAAAATTGTATATGAGTATATATATATATTACATATAACTGTATGTGATATAGTTACATGTATATGTATATACTTATACATATAATTTATTTTTAGGTTTGAAGGTGAATTCCTTGGAATTTTTTTCTGAATTCAGTTTAAATTGATATGTGTAAGAAAAGTACTTCGAAGGCAATCAGCTTATTGTGTTACAGTGTTCTGAGGAAGATAAAATTACTTTGGCCTAAGGTGACAATAAAGTTTCCTTGATAAATGGGATAAGCTTTCTAATTTTTTTCTTTTTTCACTTGGAGGTTGAAGGGTGAATGATGAAATGTTCAGAAGTAATTGTTCTATAACTGTCCATGGAGTTGCTGTCATAGCCTAGAACCTCTTGCTATGGTGTCTTAAACTATTCTTTTTTTCTTTTTTCTTTTTAAAACATCATTATTTTCATAATTATGTTTCCTTATAGAGGGATCAGCATGAAAATCATCAGCCTTGTATTCAAGATCCATTATGGCTTGAAAGTAGCCAGAATTCTATTTATTGCCACTCGCCCATAAGTCACAGTAGAAACAGCAACAACAACAAAACAACAACAAAAAATGTTATCTGGACACATAAGACCATATTCTTACTTTTAGTCAGGAAACTTCCCCATTTTTCACCCATTTAAAAGTCATTGTTGAACACTCCAAGGAGAAGATACTGTGCTAGACTTACATCAGTCCACTTATATCCTAAACTTTCTTCAGGACCCATCTTAGTAGACCTCAAAAAAAAAGTTCTGGATTCATCCTGACTTAGATGAACACCCTTGGTTTTATTCCCACATAACTTAGGTGTACCTAAGTAGGTTCTGAATTATTCCAAGATGTTCTAGAACATGTTCCCTTGAAGTTGTACTCAAGCCATTTAAATTTACCTTGATAGCTATTGCTGCCTCAAATAAAGTTTCTTCCTTAAGAGCAAGGAACCATTTCTCTTTGTCTTTCCCATTTTTCTTAATAGAGTGTAGTACAATACCACAGTACTTGGCAATGTATTCCATATTTGAATACATCTTATTTTATAAATATGCTCTATAAGTCAAATTTTATTTTGTGCTCTCCTCTATTGGTTTATGTTACAATTATGGCAGCTATCTTCTTATTGATCACCCAACTTCAGTTGGCAGTACCACCACTCTAATTCCTTTCTCTCTCTTACCTAACTGTTTGCAGCCACAAAGGCTGTTAGTTAGCTGGTTGGTTACTTTAAACAGTGCTGGAAGGTACTAGGGAAGCTGGCTACCTAAGAAACTCTGCAAAGAGTGCATCAGTATTATTTATTTACTTAAAAGTGTAATTATCAACACAAATTCCCAATGTTATCAAACTACCCTTCTTCCAGACATATCCAAATTATCTTTGGGACCTGTCATTTGATAACCTGGGTTATTTAAAAATATTTATTTGTTTTATTTTTGGCCGCATCAGGTCCTAGTTGTGGCATGTGGGGCTTCTGTAGTTGTGGTGCACGGGCTCCAGAGCACACAGGCTTAGTTGCCCCGCGGCATGTGGGATCTTAGTTGCACGACCAGGGAATCGAACCTGCATCCCCTGCACTGGAAGGCGGATTCTTAACCACTGGACCACCAGGGAAGTCCCAATACCCTGGGTTTTCATAACCTAGTAAGGTCCATAGTTTCATGGGTAATTCCCTTCTGGTATCATGCTGTGTTCTCTCACTCTCTAACTCCCTATTTCTTTCCCTTTCCATCTTTGTTCTGCAGCTGATGGATACTTAAGAAACCTCCTAGAAGCAGAAACAGCATGACATTATTTATTACACAACTGGATGATGAGAAATTCCCCTCTCCAGTATGGAAACAAGAAGGAAAAGAAGACAGTACAGTCAGCTTCTTTATATACTTGAAGTTAAAGGAATTATACAGTTGCATAAAATGAGCAGTTAGTGAGATATAAAAGTATAAACTGTCTTCTATTGTGCCACTTCATATGAATTCTATCACATCAAATCATAACAACCCTGTGAAGGTATAATAGTCATTGTAGCAGCCAGCATTTATCTAATTGGAAAATAACTCATTAACTACTCTATGACCTTAGGACGTATATCTGTAGGAAGCTCTCTATATGTTAATTCAGTGCCTACAGAAAATGTGATTGGTAGGAGAATCAACTTTTTGTTTGTTTGTTTAAATGAGGCCTGCAGAACCAAGAAAGTTCCCCAAGGTATACAGCTAGAGTGACATTTTATGGATAAAATCTAAGTTCTTGTCATCCCAAACCTAGGCCTTTTCTCCAAAGGCCTATTTGTGAAATAAGAGAAATTGTTTCAACTCTTCCCCCTTAAACCCTCTCTGTCCATCTGGACTTTCATAGTTTTCAATAATACCATTGGTTCTCAAGACACCTACATCTCTCCCCTCTCTTATAACCTCCCCAAAAGCTGTGTTTTTTTTTTGTTTTTTTTTGCAGTACGTGGGCCTCTCATTGCTGTGGCCTCTCCCGTTGCCGAGCACAGGCTCCGGACGCGCAGGCCCAGCGGCCATGGCTCACGGGCCCAGCTGCTCCGCAGCACGTGGGATGCTCCCAGACTGGGGCACGAACCTGCGTCCCCTGCATCGTCAGGCGGACCCTCAACCACTGTGCCACCAGGGAAGCCCAAAGCTGTGTTTTAATAATAAAATATTTAAAAGATCTAATTCACACTATAATGAGAATGTTAAGAATAGCTTAATGTGCTACTTTTTCAGATATGTTACTTTTTTTTTCCAAATTACCTTCTTTTTTGATGTTTATACTCATAAATTTCATCTTTCACATTTTGCTTATCCTCACCCTAAAAATGTAAACTCAATTACAACAGGTCCATTGCCTGTCTTATTCAATACGTCATTACCAGTGTAATGGTATGGAGTGAGTATATGATAAATACTAATTAATGAATTGTTTGATACTGGTTATTTGTTTGAATGAATCCAATATTTTTAAAAGATTTTTTTGATGTGGACAATTTTTAAAGTCTTTACTAAATTTGTTACAATATTGCTTCTGTTTTATGTTTTGTATTTTTGGCCACAAGGCAGGTGGGATCTTAGCTCCCCACCCAGGAATCAAACCCACACCCTCTGCATTGGAAGGTGGAGTCATAACCACTGGACAGCCAGGGAAGTCCCTAATATCCTGATATTTTTCTTTCTTTCTTTCTTTTTTTGGTTATACATCTTTTTTTTTTTTTTTTTTTTTTTTTTTGTGGTATGCAGGTCTCTTACTGTTGTGGCCTCTCCCGTTGTGGAGCACAAGCTCCGGACGCACAGGCTCAGCGGCCATGGCTCATGGGCCCAGCCGCTCCGCGGCATGTGGGATCTTCCCGGACCCAGGGCACGAACTCGTGTCCCCTGCATCGGCAGGCAGACTCTCAACCACTGTGCAACCAGGGAAGCCCTATCCATCTAATTTTAATTATTCTGCTTAAAAGGTGGAATGAATTCCATAGCACAACTCTATTCCTAAGACCTGTCAGTATGAATAAAAGTCATATGAATAAAAGTCAACAAAATTTAACAACTGATTATCAATTTATTAAAAATGTTGATTTAAGTATCTGCAATGGTGACTTCAACCTCGATTCCTGGCTCAATACTGATGGAAGTGATCTGCTTGACAATCTCAGAAGGATGTGCAGGTCAATGAGTCGCTTGTGGATCCTCATCTGAAAATGATCCCAAGTCTTAGAACCTTCACCGCAAGGAGTTTTCCTTGTAGTTTCCTTGTTATTCTCAGAGTTTTGGTAGGGGTCTGAACTGGTCCTTTCACTTTGAGATTCTTTTCCTTCGCACCAATGATCAGATCAGCACATACCCTCTCCAAAGACTTCATGTTGCAGCTGGTGAGGGTGATTCTAATCTGGTGAATCACCACCTGTGTCTCCATGGGATTCTTTCTGCTATCTTTATTGTTTTATTTTATTTTTCTGGAGTATAATTTTATTTTATTTTTTTGGAGTATAATTGCTTCCCTCTTAAGCTTCCCTCCCACCCCCCAATCCCACCCCTCTAGGTTGTCAAAAAACACCGAGATGATCTCCCTGTGCTATGCAGCTGCTTCCCACTAGCTATCTATTTTACATTTGGGAGTGTATATGTCGCTACTACACTCACTTCGTCCCAGCTTCCCCACTGTGTCTGCAAGTCCATGGTCTATGTTTACATCTTTACTCCTGTCCTGCCATTAGCTTCATCAGTACCATTTTTTTTTTTTTTTTAGATTCCATATATATGCATCAGCATACGGTATTTGTTTTTCTCTTTCTGACTTACTTCAGTCTGTATGACAGACTCTAGGTCCATCCACCTCACTACAGATAACTCAATTTTATTTCTTTTCATGGCTGAGTAATATTCCATTGTATATATGTGCCACATCTTTTTTATCCATTCATCTGTCGATGGACATTTATGTGGCTTCTATGTCCTGGCTATTGTAAATAGTGCTGCAATGAATCTGATTGAAAAATGAGCAGAAGACCTAAATAGACATTTCTCCAAAGATGACTTACAGATGACCAAGAGGCACGTGAAAAGATGCTCCACATCACTAATCATTAGAGAAATGCAAATCAAAACTACAATGAGGTATCACCTCACACCAGTCAGAATGGCCATCAACAAAAAATCTAGAAACAATAAATGCTGGAGAGGGCGTGGAGAAAAAGGAATCTTCTGCACTGTTGGTGGGAATGTAAATTGATACAGCCACTATGGAGAACAGTATGGACGTTCCTTAAAAAACTAAAAATAGAACTACCATAGAACCCAGCAATTCCACTACTGGGCATATACCCTGAGAAAACCATAATTCAAAAAGAGTCATGTACCACAATGTTCATTGCAGCTCTATTTACAATAGCCAGGACATGGAAGCAACCTAAGTGTCCATCAACTGATGAATGCACTGTTGGTGGGAATGTAAATTGATACAACCACTATGGAGAACAGTATGGAAGTTCCTTAAAAAACTAAAAATAGAGCTACCGTATGATCCAGCAATCCCACTGCTGGGCATATACCCTGAGAAAACCATAATTCAAAAAGAGACATGTTCGGCTCTCTTTAAAAGCCATGGCTGTAGCACATCTTCCTGACCGACTTGTTCTTCAGCAAAAGTGAAGAGCGGTGAGTCAGGAGCAGATGCGTGTGACCCAAGGCTCCTCTGCAGCGGTGACAGAGTCTTCCTCAAAGAGCTTCTTTCATTTTTAATTATATTTTTTATCTTATATTTCCATGGCCCTTCCACTATTTGCTTTTAGCTAATCACTAATCCTAAAGTGAGAGACTGTATCAAACTTCTGAGAGCAGTAAGTAAAAAATCACCTGTGGGGCTTCCCTGGTGGTGCAATGATTGAGGGTCCGCCTGCCAATGCAGAGGACACGGGTTGGTGCCCCGGTCCGGAAAGATCCCACATGCCGCGGAGCGGCTGGGCCCGTGAGCCATGGCCGCTGAGCCTGCTCGTCCGGAGCCTGTGCTCCGCAACGGGAGAGGGCACAACAGTGAGAGGCCCGCGTACCGCAAAAAAAATAAATAAATAAATCACCAGTGTCCACATTACCGAGGTGACAAATTCACCTGTAATTCATAACACACGTGATTTATCTCCACAGCTTAGTTTCTTTTTCTTTTTTCCTATTTTTCCCATTTTATTTCTTATGTTCAACTCTTTTATACATCTAACATTATTTTTATGTGCCATGTAAGATAAAGATCTTTGTGTTTTTAAATATTAGCTCATAATTTTTGTAAAATAATTTACTGAGGAAAACACGGGTTTGAAAAGGCTAGTCTAGGCTTGATATAGAGATTTGAACATTGTGAGCACAGAGATATATTTTTTGAAGCTGACAGGTTGGATGTGATCTCCAGGAAAAGTGTTCTGAGTATGAAAGCATATACCCTTATAATTTTTTTCTACTCAAATTTATTTATTCTTGGATGAATTTAAATAACTTTTTATGAATTTTCTATTTCATTCCATCTATTTGTGTATTTATTCTTATGCATACATAAGAATGTGCAAGATTATAGATTATGCAGTGTTTCAATTTCCAACTATATTTCTTGATATCTTCTATTATTTATTTATCCTTATAAACTCAAAAATGAAGTACTCATGATATCTGCTTTGCCCCACAAAACGTCTTAGTAGCTTCTACCTAACAGCCTGTTCTTCATACTAAGCCAGGGTTTATAATGAACGATCAATGAATTTAAACTATATTACTTCTTAAGAGAGCTAACATCTGAGAAATGTGGAGAGAGTTCCATTGACATGACTGAGTATTCGCTATTTCTGGTGAAGCTGCTGAACTAATTGTTGATTTTTATATGTTCCATATAAAGAAGTCAGACTTGGACAGAGAGAAACCTCTGAAAGCACTTGCTTTAAAATTAAAATCAGTTAAAATCATGAATTTGAAGATAAATCTAAGTGAGGTAGTTCCTATGGACCCTGTATTAGTTTGCTAGGGCTGCTAGAAGAAAGTACCACAGACAGAATGGTTTAAATAACAGAAATTTATTTTCTCACAATTCTGGGGCTGGAAGTTCAAGATCAAGGTGCCAGTAGGATTGATATCTACTGAAGTTTCTCTCCTTGGCTTACAGACAGCCACCTTCTTGCTGTGTCTTCACATGGTCTTTTTTCTGTGCCCATACATCTCTGGTGTATTTTCCTCTTTTTATAAGAACACAAGTCTTATCAGATTACGGTCCCACTCATATGACCTCATTTAATCTTAATTAACCCCTTAAAGGCCCCATCTCCAAATATAATCACATTGGGGGTGAAAGCTTCAGCATATGAATATCAACGGGATACAGTTCAGCCAATAATAGATCCTATGGACTTGCCATGCTTTCTTTACCCCTCTAGATTTGGGGGTTTTGGTGGGACTATGCAATAAGTATTTCTATATTAACGCAAAATGTTGTTTGCTTCCTCTGAAAATGGAATAAGTTCTTGATGTCATTTTCAGTTGGTTCCTTTATGCACTAAATTTTGTTTTAAATAAATTACTTGTAGTTTTTTTCTTCCTGAATAGTGACAACCTTTTATATTTTCTAACGTTTTTGTAAGAATATTTTTGCTTTAAAAAACTTATCAACAGTATTCAGATACTACAATCACATATGCAAAAATCAATCACTTAATTCAATTAATCTTTGTAGTTTATGAAGTTTCATATGCATAGTTTTAGTTGTTCTTCCAGACTCACTTGTAAGATAAGTTGGGTGTGGGTGGATATGAGGCTATTCAGAGCAGATTTGACAGGAGGTAACATGTAGGAGAACTACTGAAGAATCATCCTGAGATGAGCCTTCGACAAAAGACATCAATGTTAGTTCCTTTTCCTCCCTACTAGGAAAAAAAAAAAGTAAGAGTAGCAATCTCTAATCTTCTTGATGCTTAGAAGGATTAAGTTCTAAGAGAAAAACTAAAATGAAAGAAGAATTTAAGGCAAGAATTTTATGTGAAGGGGCCACCCCTTGACTGGTAGCAAGATAATGGCTACAAAGCCCAAAGAAATTCCCAGGCATACAGAGAAGAGTGTACTCTGTTTATTCAGAGCACTACAACAAGGTTGGCAAGAGAGATGTGTGGTAATCTCCTTGGGTAATACACTGTTACAAAGGGTAAAAAAAGTGTATGTTCTATGTAAAAGAAAAAGCAAGGAAAAGTCCTTTTCCTGCAATACCTATAACCCCATGACTTCTCACCTCTTCATAACCTTGGCTTTGAGTTGAGGAACGATATATTATGTACTAAATTTTATCTCGTTTTGTATGAAAACAAACATAAAAATTACTCTTTCTCTGTGATGACTTCTTATGCAACCCAGAAATGCCCTTCTTGTTTCCAAGTCCCTCTTCACAGATCTACTTCTTTAGCCAGGTGTTTTTAAATAATAGCTGCACTAGTGTGTACTCAAACGTACAGTTTAAAAATAAGATAGCAATATTCTGAATATTTCTGAGAATAAATGTTTTCTTGTTTTTATTTTACGTTTGTGGAGTCAGTGATACAAGTACAAAACAGGAGATGCCAAGAAGTCAAGAGAAATAAGTGAGTTACTCACAATGGGCATGAAACTGTTAAAGAACAAAGCCTTCTCCAGGTGCAGGAAGCTTAGCCCTACGATCAAACAGGCTCTTGGTAGTGCAGGTATGTGTAGTAATCATCATGAAGTAAGCATAAAGACAACATCTTTAAAATGGTGGTGAGGTGATGCTGAGGCTAGAAGATATTTCTTCTTCACTTTCTTATGAAGATAGCCTGTTTCCAGGAAAAGGAGATATTCAAATATCTGATCCCACTTGAAGGGAAACATACAGGACAGCTATAACTTGTTATTCAGTAAAATATTTATTAATCTATTAGGTATATATTAAGTGGAAGGCACCAGAGGTATAGAAATGAGCAGATTTGTGCAATAGAGTTTTGGACACAGATAAAAATAAAAATGCACAGACATGAAAACAGAAACAAAAATAGAAATGAACAACTCCAAGCATAAAAGGTACAATGTCTATAGTAAAAGGAGTAAGCTTGGATTAATTAAATACTGTAGAAAAAGAAATTAACAGTAATAGTACCTGATGTAACTGAGAGGACTGAGAAAAGCATGAACCTGGTTTCCTCCTGACTTTACTTCTTCACATTTTCCCTTTGTTAATTTTGATTTGGATCCTTTTGCTGTAGTAAATCATAGTCATGAGTAAGACTATACTGATTCCTGTGAGTCCTGCCCTGACATAGTTGGTGTTAGAAGTGGGATGTGCTAGCGTGACCTTGACCCACTGAAATATGGCAAAAGCATTGTTTGGGAAAAAGCAAGTTCAAAGGGTGGAGAAGGATAAACTTCCACTTGTTGGGTGTCTATAAGTTAGCCATGGTATGAAAGAGCAGCTGAATTGCTGTCTATTGTGAAAGGTAAAAGTTACATATGGAATTTAAAAATGATTTATCTACTCCAGGAGAATCAGCTTGCTGGATTCTCTAGCTATTTTTGGTAATCCAACTACAGTGAGGAGAAAAGAATGCAGTCCGGTAATGTCTTTGGTTGTTGTCTCTCTTCCCAGTGGAAGGAGAAACAAAGAGACCAAATGTTCTCAAATGTGATCTTTAGATAGCCCAGAAATGTTAAAAGTTTATATTTTCTCTCCTCCAAGTGGGAGAAGAAGATTAAATCAGTTGCCAGAATTGGATCAAAGCTTTAGATAAACCAGACGGGGGATAAAAGGAAAAATACTCTTGCCATTTCTTCATCCTAACTGCTTCTTCAACTGCTGCAGACCTCCTGCCTCCGCTGTGCATTGCAGCTGGAGCTCCCCCAGAAACTGTGAACTTAAACCTGTAAATGTGAAACTTACTGATAGAAGTTATAATAAATTTACAATAGCATATAAAGAGATTTTTAATTGGCTTTGTACTTTGTGATTATTGCATCTGAATATATAATAAAATTTTTGTAAATGTTTGTAATTTCACAAATCCTAGAGGGAGCATCACAATCAGGGAAAGCTGCAAAGAAATGTGCTCTTAGGATACAGATTCCTTGCTTTTTATCATGGGTGAGTTGGTTGGAATTGAGGTTCTTGACGTATTTTAAAAATATGGCTTTGTAACTGATGTTTCTGATTCTGATTTTTGCCTACTATTAGAGCCCCTGAATAAAGGGAGATACAAGAACAGAGAGTCAATCTCCAGATGGAGATACAATTTTGATACTGTAAAAACAGTTTTTAATTGCTTATGAGCTCTTATAAAATAAGATATCTGACCCTTAGAGGCAGACACTTTTCTAGCCTAATGTGCATATTTTTGAGTGGATCAGTTTGGACACTCCCACTTACAAGACAAAAAAAGCTCAGGAAATCTTTGCTTGTCACTTGGAGTTGGAATACAGCTGTCTGGTCCTATTGAATTTCGGCTTTGCTGCTGCTAACGAAAAGCCACTGAATTTTTTAGAATCTGAATTCAGATACTCATTACCTGGATCTAACTCCAAGCTAAAACCTAACATTGCCTGTTATGGGCTGTTTTGGCCTCAGCATGTGCTATACTAAAACGAGGCAGGCATACTTCTCTAATAAACAGAACTCAGATTCCAAGACTGCTGCAGGTTTAGGATCTCCCTCTGTGGGATCATAAACTATGAAAATATCCTTGATGATGACTGAACCATCTCTGTCATATTCAAATGCCCACAGAAAAGGGCTTATTCTCTGATGGAACTATCTGAGCTCTGGACCAATTTTATATTTCTGAGACTGATTGCATTCCTAACTTGTGATCTCTGCCAAAGGCTGAAAGTTGGGAAGAGGACACATCATGGGGATGGTGAACCCTCCACCCACGTCCGACAGATGAGACTCTTGACCCACTGGGGAATGTTCACTGCTGTTGACCTGTGTTTGGCTTTTCTGATTAGTTATAGCTTGCAGTCATAAACTGATAGCTTGAGCCTACTTCCCTCAACTTTCTCCTGGTGCCGCAACTCAGTAAGCAATTTTATTACTAAATGCAGCTATTTCCGGAAAAAGGAATTGTGTTTGGTAGGTTGCTCACTAGGTGAGTGATCAGAATGAAAGGGATGGAGGGTGTAGAAACTCATTTCAAAAATTTTTGAAAACTCAGGATTTTGTTCTAATTTCTAAACATGAAGTGTCTTTCTGATTAAGTTGTATACAAGACTTGTTTTTTGTTTGTTTTTGTTTTATTTTGTCTTTTTTTAACTGGAGAAAAAGCTTGGACTCTCTTGCATACAACTTTTCTATATGAATGATTTGGGTAACAGTAGGGATAATTGAAAAAGTATAAAGTTATGATTGCTGAATGAGATACACTTACTTTTTACTAACAGAGTAAAAACAAAACCCTGGTACCTGGGCAGACATGGGGAATGAAGAGGGGATTAATGATCTTTACTTTTCAAAACTGTCCCTGGAAGCTTTTTCCTCCTACCGAAGCAAAGAGAAAAATCCCCAGTGTTGACTTTCCAAGCTGCTGTGAGCATTTTGAATCAATCTTACTGCTGGGCCTATGATCACACCTGTCTCTGAGACAGCAGGGGGTGGCCTCAGCACTTTCCACGCAGAACACCTCCAGATGCCATTCACATTTGCGATGAGGATGAACTGGTGTCAGGGACAAGCAAAACTATTTGGAATTGCCTGTCTCAGGCGGTTCATTTGAAACCAAGAACTGAACTGAGTTAAGTGGACGGGACTTAGAATCCTAGGGCAATAGGCCCCAGGGTGGGAGGCCACATCAAGGGCGCTATTAACTTATACTCTGCCTAATTAATGTAGATCCTGTTTGTGGGTCCCTAACAACGATAAATTCTTTATTATATTATAATGTCCTGCATGTGCCCTCTGGGATTATACTTTTTATGTGTGTATCCTGTCAAGACACTGCCTTACTCCTGGAAGGCATTCAGGTCGACTTGAACTTACAGACCAGAATGCTGCTGTGACTAAATTGCTGCTGTGGACCAGGTTAAAAAGGGTAAGGAGGACGGCACTTGTTTTCTAAGATAGACTTTTATGGTAAATGGGATTTGTTTTAACTGAATAAATTCATGACCCCTAAAGGTTATCACTGAGATAACACTGCAATTTGGTGGGTTCTCCTGATAATAATTTTGTTGTAAATATGCCTTGACCAGAGGGCAAGAGGAGGACCGTGCAGAAAAAAGTTGAAATAACAGGGCTGAAACTGCTTTCCTTAGTAAAGCCTGCTTGCAAGGCTGGCCCTGGGCTGGGGTCTGTTAACTTAGGTTTCAAGGGGGTTCCAGTCATCTCCAGAACTAGTAAGAGTGGTTCACTGTGCCTAACTTGTTTGTACAACAATATGTTTTATGCTGAACACCTGCTTTCCTTCTTGGAGTCTGTAATTTTGATACGTGATAGCCAGAGGGTGCATGCATAACCAACTCCCAATAAATGAGTCTTTAATGAGACTGGTGAGAGCGTTTTACACGTGTTATCATAACTCACTGCTAGAGAAATTATGTGTCTACTGGGAGAGGACTTTTGGAAGCTTATGCCTGATTTCCTTGATACTTTACTACATGTGGCTTTTCCCTTTGCTGATTTTCTTGATATCTGTACTTGTTTACCAGAGCTGTGTAACAAAATACCACAGACAGGGTGGCTTAAACAACAGAAATGTACTTTCTCAAAGTTCTGGATTCTAGAAGTTCTGGATTGACACGTTGATAGGGTTGGTTCCTCCTGGGGCCTCTCTCCCTGGGCTGCAGATGGCCACCCATTTTCTGCCTCTTCACATGGTTGTTTCTCTGTTCATGTGCCCCTGGCATCTATCTGTGTGCCCCAATCTCCACTTATAAAGACACCAGTCATATTGGATTAAGACCCACTCTAATGGCCTCATTTTAACTTAATCACCTTTTAAAGGCTCTGTCTCCAAATACAGTCCCATACTGAGGTACTTGGGGTTAGGACATCCATATATGAATTCGGGAAAGGGTGGGAGAGGCATGATTTTAAGCCCAGAACAGTATCTATTGCTGTAATAAATCATAGTCATGAGTACAACCATATACTGAGTTCTGTGAGTCCTCCTTATAAATTTTCAAACCTGGAGGTGGTGTTGGGGGCTTCCAACAAAATCAGTATATAGTCATTTTTTTGTAAATGTTCTGTGTGTGCTTGGTATGAAAAAAGATTATTTACCAGTTTGGGGGTATGTCATTCTATATGTGTAAATGTCAACTTTGTTAATCATGTTGTCTTCATGGTAATTTTTTTTTCTGGAATGTTTTTTGGTGTCTTTGTTATTTTATTTTATTTTGTTTTATTTATTCTATTTTATTTTTCTGCTGGTTTTCTCTCCTTTCTGTGTACCTTATTTTTGCATCATGAATCAGGCATTTAGTTGAAAAACTATTTGTAGCAATTCTTTTGTAGAAAAGAGGATTTACTTTTTCTCTTGCAAGGCGCCTGGAGACAATGGCAATCTAAATCAGTTCATTCAACTCCACGTTTTGAAATGATTTGAAATTGCTTTACAGCCACTAAGTCTGAAATACTTCCAATTAAACCATAATTTGGGGATGTAGCTTTTAAGAACCCAATGTACAGTTTTTCATACAAGCCCTACAAGGCTGTTGATACCTCTGATACCCGTCTCAGGCATTTACTTTCCTTTACTCAGTTAAAAAATCCCCTAGAAAAAATGTTTCTCAGTTTTATTTCTCTGAATTTCCCTTTTCTCTTGGATCTTATTCTAAGAATGTTTCACAATCTTGTAAGCTCTCAGGATGTTTTTTACTTTTTATCAAGCATTTCTGATCATCCTCAGTAGGTAGATAATTCCAAACTAACTAGTATAAAAGTAGAGGTCCTCTTAGCCTTCATTTCTCATTTATCAAATGTTATTATATCTCTAGTTTGAAGGTTTATGATGATGGTCAAACTAGATGTTTGAGTCAGCCCTTTGAGAAGTTTCTTGGCTGTGGTCTACATATACAAACTCCTTGTTTTCTTCATTTGATTAGCCAGATCAAAGAAATAAATCTTTTGGGATAAGCCCTTTTTTAATGTCTTTTTTTAGTAAATGATACATTCATCTATCACATGAACATTGTGCTGTTAGAAAAGGCATTTTAACCTTATTTACTAAAAGAAAACTTCTCATTTGATGTGAGACCTATGTTTTTTTCAAAGATTAATTCAAGCTCTTTGTCTTTCTGGGAGACAACTATAATCTACTTTTCTCTTAATAAATAGCACTCTAAACCTTCTAATATATTTTATATTAAATATTGCTTGTAAATGTACTTAAATCCTACAATCGTCTAATGAAAAACCATAGCATTTATAGATAGAAAACTGTAGAAGCTGCTCTGGGAATAGATATGTTCATACAGTCAACTTTTTTTTCCTTTGGCCACACCACAGGGCATGTGGATCTTAGTTCCCAGACCAGGGATAGAACCTGCAGCTCCTGCAGTGGAAACATGGAGTCTTAACCACTGGACCACCAGGGAAGTCCCCATACAGTTAACTTTTGTATCCAATTATTTCAAAATATTCTCAGGTGTCTTATAAGTAAAAAAAAAAAAAAAAAGAAAGAAAAAAAATTAAAAAGTGTACTCAAAAAAGCTAGAAAAGTATTTTGAAGGAAGTGTAGAGGAAACAAGCTACACGATTTTGAAATAACGTGTTTCCAAAAGAACTTCTATCACCAGTAGTAAGCACTAGGGAGAAGAGAGCTCTAGACCTCTCCTTAGCAAGCGTAAGTTTCTTTTATGCTTTATCAACTCTTCTAGAAGAGCAGAGTCTGATGGGCAACTTAAATTTCCACTGAATTGTATTTTAAAAGGTAACATAATACTATTGAAAATAAAAGAGATGTTGAAGGTTCCAAGCACAGTAGAGTTATACATTCTTTTCCACAGAACTGATGAACAACTAGAGCATGTTTGTGAAGTTATATTTATTAATAGAATTATATTTGTAATGCAATTCAGTGGATTTTTCATTAAAGGAATTGTGCAATAGTTTGTTAATGGATATAGTTGTTGTCTGATGATATTTAAACTTGAACTTTTAAATATTGGATTTTTTTTTCTAGTAAAATTTTTAAATTATAATATGAATCTCCAACAGCTTGAAATAAAAATTTCCATGGTCTTCAATTGAACTGTATGCCACTTTCTTTTAGAATGTCCTGTTTTTCATTAAAATAACTTCTAAACCACTCTATATGTTCAACCTTCTGCTTAACACTCAGATCTGGGTTTTTGGAAAGGCCACAGGTCATCAACTCCATGAAGTGGCAAATTGGTCCCTGTTTTTGGAAAATCCTCCAGGTATTTATCCAGAAATATATGTTCATGAAATTCTGAACCATCATCATCAAAACCTGCTTCGTTGTTAGCTGGGAACTCCTACCATTTCCCCTCTTTTGTCAACTGGATCATCTCTTCAAAACCATTCTGAAAGTGTTGTACTTTGACTGCCGCTAACTGCTTAGAAAATTCTACATCCCAAAGAGAAGGTGCTGCCTCTGTTTCAGGTGCCTCTTCAGTAACTGCCTTAAGCTCAAAATTATTAAGCCTCTTCCCCTTGAATATATTTTTCCTAAAACTTCTTCTCAAATCAGCAGCCTTCTCTTGGCCAACAAAATCATCAGTCCCTTCATCAAACTGAATCTGATGCACTGGTCTTGTGCTAACTCTCACTGTGGCAGATCTGGCAACTTTCATATCTGATATGACGTTAGTGAAACTAATTTTAGGTCTCTCTCCATCCTTCTGTGCCCTCGAGTCTTCCTCGTGCTGCTGGAGCTGCTTGAGCAGCTCTGACTTGTTCATCTGCTTAACAAAAGGGAGAGAGTCTGCAACCGCGGATGCAGCAGCCACAACTCAGGGACTCACTTCTCTTTGGGGGTCATCTTCTGGAGCTTTCTGAAGTCTGCCAATTGAAGCCTCCAAACTTTTAAGTTGGCTTCTGTTGGGTGGCTTTGTTGTTTGTACATTTACTGTGCTTAATTCAACTTTCATTCCCTTAAGAATCTTTTACGTCTTTTTACGTATTCTCCTTTACACTGTGTTGGCTCTCTGTCTCCTTGGAAATCTCACGAGTTGGAACAGACTGCTCATCTTTCTTGCTATAGATCACGCTGTTAGTGCCAAAACATCTTTGGATATTATTTTTTGTCCTGACCGTGTTCATGCAGAGACGCGAGTAGCACGATGGCGGCTGCCGATACCTCTGGGCCTCCGGAGCACAAAGGGAGGCGGGAAAGGGGGCGAAGAGGGAGGAGCGGAGAAACAGAATTGGGCACACAGGGGCGACAACGCGTCCTCTACATATTGGATATTTTTAAAGCAGTATTGCTCATAGTAATATGGGGATGAATATAAGGAAATGGAATTTTGATTTGATATCTACTGCTTTTGACTGTTCATCATCTATCTCCTCTTCATTGGCAATGAAATGGTGAGTTTCCTTTGGAAAACTACCCTTTGTTTCTCATGCTCTCTTGATTCTACCCTTGTCTAATTAAGAGGAATGTGACTCACTAGGCCAATCAGACGCTTCCTGTTGGGAATTTGAATCTTGAGCAGCATGGTGAGAATAACAAAATGTTTGGAGCTCATTTATCCCAATAATAGTGGCCTGAAAAGTCCAATCAGTTCGGCTGCCTTGGTCCCAGAAGATGCCTTGTGTCCTGTCCTCTGTATTACCTGATTACACTGCTTTCCTTTATTTGTGCCATACCAAATTTTTCCAGTAACTTTGCCCTCCTTTTCTAAGTTAATCAGAATTGTTTTCTGCACACAAGTGCCTAACCAACTGGTGATTTTTATACAGAAAGCACATGGAATAATAGGTAAATCTTTTCGTTTTTTTCTAATTTCAATTTTTAATTGTTGTTTTCATAGAAATACATTTTATATTGGAGTATAGTTGCTTTACAATATTGTGTTAGTTCATAGTGTACAGCAAAGTGAATCAACTATACGTATACATATATCCACTCTTTTTTGCATTTCTTTCTCATTTAGGTCACCACAGAGCATTGAGTAGAGTTCCCTGTGCTACACAGTAGGTTCTCATTAGTTATCTATTTTATACGTAGTATCAGTAGTGTATATATGTCAATGCCAATATCTCCCAATCCATCCCATCCCACCACTTTCCCCCTTTGTATACATACATTTGTTCTCTACGTCTGTGTCTCTATTTCTGCTTTGCAAATAAGATCATCTATACCAATTTTTTCAGATTCCACATATATACCTTAATATATGATATTTGTTTTTCTCTTTCTGACTTACCTCACTCTGTATGACAGTCTCTAAGTCCATCAATGTCTCTACAAATGACCCAATTTCATTCCTTTTTATGGCTGAGTAATATCCCGTTGTGTATAGGTACCACATCTTCTTTATCCATTCCTCTGTCGATGGACATTTAGGTTGCTTCCATGACCTAGCTATTGTAAATAGTGCTGCAGTGAACACTGGAGTGCATGTATCTTTTCGAATTATGGTTTTCTCTGGGTATATGCCCAGTAGTGGGATTGCTGGGTCATATGGTAGTTTTATTTTTAGTTTTTTAAGGAACCTCCATACTGTTCTCCATAGTATCAATTTACATTCCCACCAGCAGTGTAGGAGGGTTCCCTTTTCTCCACACCCTCTGCAGCATTTATTGTTCGTAGATTTTTTGATGATGGCCATTCTGACTGGTATGAGGTGATACCTCATTGTAGTTTTGATTTGCATTTCTCTGATACTTAGTGATGTTGAGCATCTTTCATGTGTAATGAAATTTCTGCTTGTGCTAAACTTATCTACTGCAGTGGTTCCAAAAACTGGCTTCAAATTAAAGTCAATGCACTTTAAAACCATGTTAATTGCCAATTAATTCAGACTGTTGAACATGAAGACCAAGCAAAAATGTGCTTTGTTTGTTTGTTTTATTGTTGTTGTTGTCAGTGCTTTTCATTTTAGCTTATTGTTTTAAATGTGGTTTTATTCTCTTATTTCAAAGAAAACATCTTTTATTGTGAGTTCTAAAATAATATTCCATATTCCCCTCCCTTTTCCTAAGGTCATACAGTCTTAAAGTATGGTTTACCTCAATTTTTATAATATCTTTTATCTTGGGTCAGTAGTAGTTTTATTTGTTTCATTTTTATAGAAAGATTTGTAAACAGTATAAAATACCAAATAATTTATCAAGATTTGTATTGAAAAATGTAGTCCCCTGACTCTTTCATTTCCTATTCCTATTTTTCCTTCTCTGTCTTTGAACTAAGATTTTCCTTCTGGTATTTATTTCATATTATTAAGTAAATAGTCATTTTTTCCTAATTTTTCAATTTTACATAATAAGTATTGTAATTATATTAGTCAGTGTTTTTCAGAGAACCAGTACCAATGGGATATATATTATTATTTATATTATTATTGTATAAGTATTATATTATCTTACTATATATGTTCTTATTGTAGGATATATATCAATTTATTTATTTATTATATATTTATCATTTATTTGTATACATATTATAAGGAATTGGATCATGTGATTATGGAGGCTGAGATGTCCCAAGATCTGCAGCTGGCAAGCTGGAGACCCAGAAGAGCTGATGGTATAGGTTCTAGTCTGAGTTTGAAGACAGAAGACCAATACATTATCTTGGAATCAGTCAGCTGGAGAAAGCAAATTCTTTCTTACTCAGCCTTTTTATCCTAGTCAGGCTTTCAATGGTTTGGATGAGGCCCACCTACATGGAGGAGAGCAATTTGTTTTACTTAGTCTACTAATTTGAATGTTAATCACATCTAATTATGCTAAGAAGTGAGCAAATAATGTGTGATCTCTCATCTACCTATCTATCTATCTCTCTCTCTCTCTATCTTTGGAGCTGGAGCCCCATCCCTTATTCAATGCTGTCACTACTATTGGGTTCATGTCACTCTAATTCAGTTATATTACCCTAACGTTGCCCCTGTCTCCTTCACAGAGGCAAGGTTCTGTAAGCAATTGTTTAGCTTTCTTTTGGTTATGATTAATGATTCTTGGCTTTGGAGTATATTTTACCCGGTAAGCAAGACAAAGCCAGATAAAGAAGAATCTCAGTGTCAAAATCAGTGTCATGGAAAATATTAGTGATTAATAAAATTCCATCTGACAACAACTTAGATATGCAATATGTTAAATTGGAAATAACAATGAAAATAAAGAAAAAGAATATCTTTTCTCATGTTCTCAGTGAAAGAAGTCCAATAAAAATTCAGCAAACTTCCTTAACACCAGTACATGTTTCCTGATTATTTTGTTTTTTGTTGTGTTCTCTCATAAAAAATAGCTACGCCCTTTGGAATATGATTGATTCCATGTTTTGGGGCAGGAAAAATTTAATTTGGACTTTGAATATACTATTATTGCCAGAAGGAAGGATTCTTTCAAGGCTGCCTGGTGGGAGATGGCTAATATTAAAAAGACAAAAGGAACCATATTAAAGGGGCTTATAATGGCTGACTGTGACAATTTTAAATTAATGATGACAGGAAAAAACTCTCAGAATTAATGGAAACAAATTCAGTTCTTCAAAGGCCATGATTTCATAGTAACATGAAACTGAGAGGACTTCCCTGGTGGCACAGTGGTTGAGAATCCATCTATACCAATGCAGGGGACATGGGTTCGAGCCCTGCTCAGAGAAGATCCCACATGCTGTGGAGAAACTAAGCCCATGAGCCACAACTACTGAGCCTGCACTCTAGAGCCTGTGAGCCACAACTACGGAGCCCACACTCCTAAGAATCCGTGCTCTGCAACAAGAGAAGCCATCGCAATGAGAAGCCCGTGCACTGCACCAAAGAGTAGCTCCTGCTCACCGCAACTAAAAAAATAAAAGCCCACTCAAGCAATGAAGACCAAACACAGCCATAAATAAATAAGTTAATTAATTAATTAATTAATTTAAAAAGAAAGTGAGAAATTAACATAAAGTGTATTAATTGCAATACAAAAGTAGGAGAGTATTATTGTATACACATTAACTGTTTTTTCTATTAAGTATATGTTTTTTTTAAACTGCAAAGATGTCCATGTCCTTATTTCTCTCAGAGTAATAGAGAATAATAAATTCTGTGGTGGGGGGAAGGAGTGTTACTTATGCAAATAATTCTAGAGAGGTTAGTGGCTGTACCATGAATAAGAAAAATAAAGTAGTCCCAATGCCGTGTAAAATAGACAGGTAGATGAGGGTCCTGCAGTGTGTTTCAGTTTGGTGTATTGGCTAAATTGTTCCATAAAGGAGAATTTAACATGTAGATGTGATCCTTCATCTAGCATGAAAGACATCTTTTGAAGGACCTACTAAATGGAATTACATACAGATAAAAGATCCTTATGTTTGCTTGTTTGTTTCTGTTTTTTCCCAACATTTTTATCCTAGTAAAATACACATAACATAAAATTTACCACTGTAACCATTTTTAAGTGTACAGTTCAGTAGCATTAAAATACATTCATGATGATGTCCTACCATCACCACCATCCATCTCCACAACTTTTCATCTTCTATAACTAAAATTCTATACAAGGTAAACAAGAACTCCCCATTTGCTCATTGTACCCCAGCCTCTGGCAACCATCATTACATTTCGTCTCTATGATTTTGACTACTCTAAATACCTTATATAAGGAGAGTCATACTGTATGTGTCTTTTATATGACTGACATATCGTTAAGCATAATGACCTCAAGGTTCATCCATGTCATAGCATATGTCAGAATTTTCTTACTTTTTAAGTCTGGATAATATTCCATTATATGTATATACCACGCTTGCCTTATCCATTCATCTGTCAATGGATACTTGGGTTGTTTCCACATTTTAGCTATTGTGAATAACGCTGCTATGAACATGGGTGTATAGACATCCGTATAATTTTAATAATATCTAAGAACAGACAAAACATTAGATTATATAATACTTACTAAAAATAAGAGTGTGCATAATTTGTCTCAAAAACTAGGTTAAAAAAGTCTTACAGGCATACCTCAGAGGCACTGTGAGTTTGGTTCCAAGCCACCACAATAAAGCAAATATCACGATAAAGCAAGTCATACAAATTTTTTGTCTTCCCAGTGGGTATAAAACCTGTGTCTTGTGTTTACATTATTCTGTAGTCTATTAAGTGTACAGTAGTAGCATTATGTCTAAAAAAATAAGGTACATATTTTAATTAAAAATTCTTTATTGATAAAAAATGAAAACCATCATCTGAGTCTTCAGCAGGTCATAATCTTTTTGCTGGTGGAGGGTCTTGCCTTCATGTAGATGACTGCTGGCTGAAAAGAATGGTGGTTGCTGAAGGCTGGGGAAGCTGTGGAAATTTCTTAAGACAAGAATGAAGTTTGCTCCATTAATTACCTCTTCCTTTCGCAAACGATTTCTCTGTAGCAGGCAATGCTGTTTGATGGCATGTTTCTCACGGTAGAACTTCTTTCAAAATTGAAGTCCATCCTCTCAAGCCTGGCTGCTATTTTGTCAACTAAGTTTATATAATATTTTAAATCTTTTGCTGTCATTTTCATAGTATTTTCATAGTATTTTGTTATATGTTACAATTGTCATGATACAATTTTCATAGTATTTTCACCAGGAGTAGATTCTATCTCAAGAAATCACTTTTCTTGCTCACCCATAAGAAGCAAATCTACATCCACTGAAGTTTTATTATGGGGTTGCAGCAATTCAGTCACATATTCAGGCTCCACTTTTTTTTTTTTTTAACATCTTTACTTAGTATAACTGCTTTACAATGGTGTGTTAGTTTCTGCTTTATAACAAAGTGAATCAGCTATACATATACATATATCCCCATATCTCCTCCCTTTGCATCTCCCTCCCTTCTAGGTGGTCACAAAGCACTGAGCTGACCTCCCTGTGCTATGTGGCTGCTTCCCACTAGCTATCTATTTTACATTTGGTAGTATATATAAGTCCATGTCACTCTCTCACTTCATCCCAGCTTACCCTTCCCCCTCCACTTCTAATTCTAGTTTCTTGCTATCTTGACCACTTGTTACTCCACTGAAGTTTTGAAGCCTTCAAAGTCATTCACCAGAGTTTGAATCAACTTCTTCCAAACTCCTGTTAATATTGATATTTTGACCTCTTTCCATGAATCACAAATATTTTTAGTGGCATCTAGAAGGGTGAATCCTTACCAGAAGGTTTTCAATTGGCTTTGCGCAGATTCATCACAGGAATCACTATCTTTGGAAGTTATCACCTTAGGAAATGTACTTCTTAAATAATAAGATCTGAAAGTCAAAATTACTCCTTGATCTATGGGCTACTGAATGGATGTTGTCTTAGCAGACATGGAAACAACTTTAATCTCATTGTACATCTCCAACAGGGTTCTTGGATGACCAGGTATGTTACATTGTCAATAAGCAGCAATATTTTGAAAGAAATCTTTTTTTTTTTTTTCTGAATAGTAGGTCTCAACAATGGGCTTAAAATATTCAGTAAACCATGTTGTAAACAGATGAGCTGTCATCCAAGCTTTGTTGTTTCATTTATAGAGCACTGGCAAGTAATACTGCTGTTTGGATTTTAAACAATCTTTACATTTTTATGTTGTCTCCTGACTTCTGTCTTTCAGTGTATGTGCTCAGTTATCCACGGAAAACTGAAGCCCTCCTATTTTAGTCAAAACCATACAAAAACTCTAGAAATTATCAAGCCACTAACAACAAAATGTCAGAGAGAGAAATTAAGGAAACAATCCCATTTACCATCACATGAAAGAAACTGAAGATAACACAAATAGATGGAAAGATATATTGTGTTCTTGAATTGGAAAAATCAGTATTGTCAAAATGACCATACTACTCAAGGCAATCTGCAGATTCAATGCAATCCCTATCATATTACAATGGTATTTTTCACAGAACTAGAACAAAAAATTTAAAAAATTTTGTATGGAAACACAAAAGACACTTAATAATGAAAATAATCTTAAGAAAGCAGAATGGAGCTAGAGGAATCAGGGTTCCTGACTTCAGACTATATTACAAAGCTACAGTAATCAAAATGGTATGGTACTGGCCCAAAAACAGACATTGAAGTATGTACATTGTTTTTTAGACATAATGCTATTGCATGCAATAGATCATAGTATAGTGTAAACATAACTTTTATATGCTCTGGCAAACCAAAAAAAAAAAAATTGTGATTTGCTTTATTGCAATATTCACTTTATTGCAATGGTCTGGAACCAAACCCACTATATCTCCTAAGTATGCTTGTATGTCAATGAAGAAATTGGGTTAGGACTAGCAAGGAAGTGATTTACTGAGACTTGAAGTAAAGATCACGCAATAGAAGTAAAGATCACTCCTCCATGCCCTGTTCCTACTCTGTTCCAGGTGCTTATTCTGAGAATCCCTTGTTTTAGAGCTTAATTTCCAAGCATGTGTCTCTACCTTCACGTGTGCCCCCTGAACCCACCCTCCACAAAGTGGCCAGAGTAACCTACCTCAAATGTTCAGTAAATATCCCAATTCTCTGCTGAAAACTCTGCAAAAATATTTTATCATCCACGGAGAAAAAGTTAAATTTCTTAACTCAAAAGATGAGATCCTGTTCCCTGTCTATCTCTAGCTTCACGTTCATAGCACTGTATGCCTCACACTTAACCTTTTACCAAATACTGAGCTGTTTTTATTTCTCACACATAATGCAGAGGGAAATTGTATCTGCTTCTCAGGATTGTTTTAAAATGATATATCTAAAGAACTTAATATTTGCCTCAAGGAAAGCGCTCAATAAAATTACCTTTTGAAAATTAATAGTATAGTGTTAATTCCATATATGACTTCCTTCATTCTGTTTCCTCCCTGTGGGACCCCATAAACTCCCCTGTCCCCTTCCCCTTTCTTGATCTTGTTAACTCCGACTTCCTTTCCTCTCCCACACCCTTCCCCCAACACATCTCACAGCTCATGTCCTTCAAGAATAGATACCTACCTGCTGTTTGCTGCCCCAGGCTCCTTTTATCATTAAGATATAAAGATATCCTTCTGAAATTTTATCTTTCCCACCTGTCTTTCCCACTGCTCTGGATTTGTCTCGAGAACAATAATGAAGATTTACTCATTTTTGCATTCTCAGCATTCAGCATAGTAAATGGCACCCGATAGGAACTCAATATTTTTTAACATAAGATACAGCACTATTAAAGAAGTGATACTTGAAACACCCAATGTACACAAGAAAAGCTAAAAATTATTGCAAATATATTAACTTATTTCATACACGTTGATCATTGCTGAGTTATGGCAGTCACTGTTTTGTTTTGTTTTAACAGCTGTCTATTCTGAAGCAGTGCACAACTAAATATGACATGCAAATGTTGTAGTAGTTCTTACACAGGCATACTTCAGGTTTGGGTCTTCTGACATATTTCTTTCTGTTAATTAAATCAGAATATCTGGAAGAAATAAATTCAAAATCCCACAGAACATTTTTTGCTGCTTGAAACTGGGAATTAAGTCAAAGAAATACAGACTAAATTAAAAAGAAACCATACACAGAAATAATACATAAAGGAATGTAAACTGTTTGTTGTTGTTGTTTTTTAATTTCAAGTAATTAATCTCTGGTTTAATCTCTGAAACGTATTTGAAACCCATAAATAGGAAACTATTGCATATTTTTGACCCAGTCTCATCTAATTGCCTGACTTGTTACTCTAGTAAATTGGATATTGGTTAATTGCATACCTTATCAATCTGCAAGTTGCACCAGACGCTCTTTAAAATGTAATGATTCTAGATAAATACTGTTGTGGTTTTCATTTCAATTTTTGATCACATCACAATAATACAATATTTTCTCATTACATTTCACTATAGATCATGTCCTGACAATTTTTTTTCTAACCTGCTTAGCAAATGTTTCTTTTTGCAGTATTACATTTTGTTAAAGTGGGAGTGCTTTAGAGTAGGTGACATCCTTCCTAATCAGAAGCTATTGTTAGTCATCAAAATTAACTTAAGTCAATGGAATAAAAAAAAATGCAGAATAGCATTTTATTAGATTGACCTTTGAAATGTTTTCATTTGTATAAGCAAATTTAGTAACCAAGGTCTTTAAATACCCACTATTATTTTTTCCTCCTTTAAGGGTAATACAGATGAGTTTTGGCAGCCACATAAGAAAATAGGGTATCTCTTGGAAAATATAGGGTGTCATCTTGTAAATATAGGTAACCATATGAAAAATGTAAATGCTATTGTGTTTAAAGAAATAGAAATGTGATGAGTAATATATACATGAGCTTGAAATGCTGTTTCAACTAAATTCCATTTTTTGTCGTTATAAAAACTGAATTATCCTCATATTAAGAAAGAAATATATATTTTTAAAAAGTAAAAAATTCACCAAGACTAATTTTCATTCTTCTTGTGTACATATATATTTTTACATATCGGGTTTTTTCTCTTTAGTAATCATAAGCCATTAGTAAATATTATGTCACAAATCATAACAATCCATTTAATTCTCAATAGTATCAAAAATAAATTATAAATAGCATACACAAAATTAACAACTTCAAGAAACGTGTGTTTTCTTTTTGAAGAAAATGTAAATCAGAAATTACAAAGGATAAAGGTGATAAGTTAAAAGCTGATATATATACACTACTATGTATAAAATAGGTAACTAATGAGAACCTGCTGCATAGCACAGGGAACTTCACTTCACTGTACAATAGAAACTAACAACATTGTAAAACAACTATACCCCAATAAAAAAAGAAAGAAAGAAAAATAAATAAAAGCTGATATAAAAACTTGCAAAGGCAGTGTTAAAATATGTATCTCTAGTCAAAAGATGTAAATATTTTCTCTCTGTTCACTTGGCTTCCATTGTCTCATTCTAGCTTTACCATGGTATCTTAGTTTTTTCAAGGATATGCCCGTTCCCCACACAGCTCATTTGCTTTAAGGGAATTTGATCTTAACTTTCAATCTACAAGTGCATCCTGATTTAGTTAGTCCACTCAATACTTCTAATTATTAAGCCACCACAGTTAGGTAGGAGTGACCTAAGCCAGTCCAAATAAAAGTCACGTCTTTTGTTTAGAATGCTGGGACAAAGATGCTCTCCCTTTCTGTGTGCAGGATGGAGTCTGATGGGATGCCTAGAACTCCTGAAACCATTTCGCTACCATGAGATAAGTGGCCAGAACAAAAAGTTGACCCATAAAGGAGAGAACACCTGAGAGAATTAAGACAGAGATCTGATAAAACCATAGCTGAAACCCAGACTTCTTGCTGTTTGAACCAGTAAACTTCCAATATTTATTTGCTAGGGCTGCTGTAACAAAGGACGACAAACTGGGTGGTTTAAATGACAGAAATTTAATGTCTCACAGTTTGGAGGCTAGAAGTCTGAATCAAATAAGCTCATGATCTGAGAATCCAGGCACTTTGGATTTTGGGGGGATAATATCAACCCACTACATTCTGCCCTCTGGCCAACTAAAATTCACATACTTCCCATATGCAAAATACATTCACCCTAACATCCCCAAACTTTTAACCCAATCCAGCATCAATTCTAAATCAAAAATTTCATCTAAATATCATTAACTCATAAGGTTCCTAATCTTACTATCTGAATCATCTATATCAGATATGGGTGAGACTCTGGAAATGTGCCATCCTGGGTCAAGATTTCTCTCCATCTGTGGACCTGTGAAACTAGAAAACATGCTATCAGCTTCCAAAATACAATGGCGAGACAGGCATAGGATAGACATTCCTATCAGGAGGAGGAATTAGAACGAATAAAGAGGCCAGAGGTCCCTAGTAAGCCCAAAACTTGGCAGGAAAAGTCCCAGTAGGAAAATCTCTGAGAATAATTTTCTGTGGCTTGTGTTTTGTTCTCCGGGTCCATAGCGGCAATAGACCTGCCCCCTCTGCCCTCTGCTTCTGCCACTATTTTCTCAGAGTCATTCTTCCTTTTTCTTAAAGTTAGCACATACTCATGGCCTAGTAGCTCCATTAGCCTATTTCCTGCCTGTAGAATCCCAGAGGTCTGACAGCCTTCCTACATTTTAGTCTTTTTGTCTCTTTCATTCCTAGCTGGAAGTGTTTCCGCTGGTATAATATTCTCAACATCCATGCCTGTCTTCTATGCATGAGAAGGGCATCCACATCATTAAACAAACAATGCTCCATAGTTCTTTGCTGGATAATCCCTTCTCTACTCTGGGCTTCTGTTGAGATGGCTGATGGGAGTCACGAATCACAGCCTAATCTTCTTAGCAGACGGTTGTTCAGCCATACCCTTGTCTTTCCCTCTAGGACATGCTTTCTCAATAGTAAATTTCCTAATTTTAGCATCCTTCACTATCTGGATAGAATGAGAATATACCAATGATCAGGGGCTGGTTCTTTTTTTTTTTTTTTTTTTTTTTGCGGTACGCGGGCCTCTCACTGTTGTGGCCTCTCCCGTTGCGGAGCACAGGCTCCGGACGCGCAGGCCCAGCGGCCATGGCTCATGGGCCCAGCCGCTCTGCGGCATGTGGGATCTTCCCAGACCGGGGCACGAACCCGTGTCCCCTGCATCGGCAGGCGGACTCTCAACCACTGCGCCACCATGGAAGCCCGGTTCTTTTTTTACTAAAGAGTTCCTTCCTTGATTTATCTCTTTCCTTTTTCATTTTACCATAAGCAATAAGGGAAGCCAAGCTGACTTTCAACACTTTGCTTAGAAATGTCCTCACATAATATCCAAGTTTATCACATACAAGTTCTACTTTCCACCAAACTTCCAGTCAAATTTTCTGCCATTTCTATAACAAGAATTGCCTTTTCTCCAGTGTCCAATAACATGTTCCTCATTTTCTTCTAAGATCTCACCAAAGTCATCTTTGATGTTCCTATTTCTACCAACATTCTGTTCATGTATATATATATATATATATATATATATATATATATATATATATATATAATCTAAGATGATAGAAGCTTTCTTCTATAGCGTTCCTCACTTCTTTCTGAATCCTCACTGTAATCACATTTAATTTCCAGATTTCCAAAATTCTTCTCTTCAAAGCAATCTAAGCTTTTTCTTAGAAAAACCTAAAAATTCTTCCAGCCTCTATCTATTGCTCAGTTACAAAGCCACTTCCACATTTTTAGGTGTTTGTTACAGCAGTGCTCTACTTCCCAGTATCAAAATCTGTACTAATTCTCTAGGGCTGCTGTAACAAATTACCACAAATTTGGTGAGTTAAAATAACAAAAATATATGGTATCAGAGTTTTGAACGATAGAAGTCCGAAATCAAGGTGTCAGCAGGGCCATGGTATTTTGAAGGGTCTATGGGAGAACCCTTCCTTGCCTCTCCCTCAATTTTGTAACCTTGGCTTTTTGTAACCTTGGGGCCTCCTGGCTTGTAGCTGCATCACTCCAATCTCTGCCTCCATCATCATGTGGCTTCCTTCTCTCTATCCTTCTGTGTCTTCTATTTTTATAGGAATACTAGTGATTGGATTTAGGGGCTACTCCAAATCCAGGGTTATTTAATGTAAAGATCTTTAACTACTTACATCTGCAAAAATGGAAGATTTGAATTTGAGGAGAAGGGACACTATTCAACACATTACAGTTTGCATGTCATAATGTTTTGCTTTCATTTTATTTTACAGGACACCCCAAATTGTTTTCTTGTATCTTTTTCTTTACCACAATCTCCAAAGGATGACTGTTTCTATTCACCCTCTTCTCTCCCCAGGAGCACTGTGGTTGGTAGACTGTCTCCTTAAGTTGTAAACACATTTTAGATTTGCCCTGTATCTTGTGTTAGAAAATATCAAAGCACATTTTCATTATTTTTTTAATATATAGAGAAAACATTTTCCTTCTGGGAATAATTTTACATCTTTCTTAACTTTTCCAGAAGTTGTTTTCATATCTACTTGGTTCTCTGAAATTATTTTTGTTGATGGAGCTTGAGGAACTGTTCTACCAGAGATTTATCATTATTTTTCTACTTATAGTAATTTGAAGTTTAATCAACTGCCATGTCCTCAGCTACTTTCTCCAAAGTCTGAATTTTAATAAAAATATTAACCATAGACTATAGTTTATTATAAAGGTATATTTGAAAGCTTTCTGAAGTAGACAACTAGAAATAACCTTATTATTATTTTAGATTATATTATTTGTTTAATTATATGCTGGTGAAAAAATATAATTGACAAATACCAGTTCTTGTACAATTAAGTAACACATGCATAAGAGAGGTGACAAACAGGTGTGTATGAAGTTAGGAATACAAAACAACAAATTCTTGAGTAAAAAGTTGGAAACAAAGACTTATGCAGATGCTTCTAAAATAAACAGATTTCGGGACTTCCCTGGTGGTCCAGTGCTAAAGAATCTGCCTTCCAATGCAGGGGACGTGGGTTTGATCCCTGGTTGGGGAAGTAAGATCCCACATGCCGTGGGGCTACTGAGCTCGCGGACCTCAACAAGAGAGCCCACGTACCCTGGAGCCTGCGCACCACAACTAGAGAGAAACCCGAGAGCCACAATGAAGATCCTGCGTGCTGCAACTAAGACCCAATGCAGCCAAAAACATAAAATAAAATAAATAAATAAAATAAATAGATTTCCCTGTTAGCTAAATCATGGAGTTTTGACTGTGGTTTAGGGTGTTCATTAGTACTTTTTTATTACAATTTACAAAATTCTAAGGTAGTTTAAGCAAATGATAACAATTATACGAAAAATAATAAACCATTAGCTCACTTAATTGAAATAGAAAATTAGAGTTAAAATTACTTCAGACATACCTGAATTGAGGTGGCCAATTGGTGATGTTAGACTTTAATTCCTTGCCTTAAATTCAGGATTCTCAGAGTATATGGTCACAACAGAGGAAGAAGGTATCTCTTCAACCAATGGACCTGGAAATATACACACAAATGATCCAAATTGGCCTCCCTTGGTTCATTGGGCCATTGTCCATCAATATCTGAGTGCAGAAAGGGAATGAGTACCATGATTGACCAAGCCTAGGTAATGCGTCTACTCCTTGACTCAGGTTGATGACATTGTCTTTACCTGAAACACACTGACTCAGCAAGATTACCATGGAACTGTGGAGACACTGGAAAGAAAGAAATGTCAAGCCATGTTACCTCTCTCAACCCCTTAACTCCAGAATAAAATATGAAGATTGATTTCCTATTTGACATTGTCACAAGCGACCAGGCATTCCTTTTGAATAATAAAAATATATGTTATTGCTATTTTGAAACTGTTGTTTGTTGGATTAAATTAAAAATTATGGTATAATGACTGTGCTATTATTTCTTTTTTGATCACATTCCAAAGCTGGAATAATGTACTTCAGGATTACTTTGTTCTCATCCTCTAGTTCCTGGGAGTGTGGCTCAGAGAAAGACTGTCTGGTCACTATTAATCAGGTGGCATATGGGCTGATGCATCCAGTCTGAAGAACTCAAAACAGAATCTCTCCATGAAGAGATTTATATAACCCTGCTGATTTTGGCTCTGTCATGTTCACCTTGTTTATTAATACAGGTGCTACTGTCTTCTCTCTACATGCAGACAACTGGGGAGAAATTAGTGAAGTTCTTTGTTGGACTACATCTCTGTGCAGCCTCAAAAGTTGAAAAGTCCATTATTTTCCCTTTTGATAATCACAGACTGTTTCAGAAGCAAATAAGCTCTAAGCGTTAGAAGGAAGGAAATTGCAATCTCAAATTTCCAAATTTCAATTGACTGAGATATAAAGGCAAGAGGAAATAGAAGCTAATTATGAGTTTAATTGCTGGGAGAAAATATCACAGTATGGAATATGGTTATCAAATATCTGCCTTTTCCCTCATATTTATTTCTGGGAGTGAAGCAAACTAATTTTTCTGATGCAGTGGCTGTATTTACTTAGCAGAGCAAAATGAGTAAGATATGTATGCAATTACAAACACTTAAAACAATGACAGGGTTATTGATTAGTTACTTAACCAATAGGAGTAATTGAGACAATGCACCATTGTAATTTTTATTCTACTCTTTTCATTTATAATTTTACCTTGAGCATTTTCCAATATCATTTGCCTTGTCAAAATATTTTTAATTGCTGCATACTATTTCTTTAAACATCTTTACCATTATTTACTTAACCAGCTTAGTTTATGAATGTTTCCAATTTTTACAAATCCAAAAAGAGCCAAATCTTTTTCTGGGCTTTGAAATACTTCCAAAAGTTTTATTTCAAGAAATATAAGGTTATTAGTATTTTAAAATTCTTAATACATAATCCCAAATTGCTTAAAAAATGATACCAGATTATACTATACTAAATATAAATTATATAGTAACAATATTAATCGTAATTATTTGACTTTTTTTAGCTTTTGATTTGCATTCTCACAACTTAATAGTGTTCTTTATATAATTAAAAAAATTTTTAAATTAACATCACTTAAAGATTGTATGCTACATTGGTTTGTGAGGGCTGCCATAACAAAATACCCCAGATCCTTTGCTTAAACTACAGAAATTTTCTTAAGTTTTGGAGGCTAGAAGTCCAAGATCAAAATGTCAGCAGGTTTAGTTTCCATATTTAAACCATCATTTTTTAATATAAAATCTCAAGTCACCCTTGATTATTATATAACATTTGAAAAATATGGTAAATTATAAAGAAAACCACTCATATAATCCAAAACTCTACTGCCCAGAAATGTGTCATGAAAATGTTGTTCCTTCCCTTTCAGAAATTTTATGTATTTATATCCAACTGAACTTAATTAGGGCCATACTAAATATAGTGCTGTTATTTTTAAATCCTGACATTACATTGGGTACAATTTTCATGAAATAAAATATACTTAAAAAACATACATTATAAATATTATATATTTTACTTATATTTCATAGTTCACTTATATTTCAAAATTTATTTTATCTTTTCTCCTTTTTATTAAAGATAGGAAATTTTAGTTTTTTACACTTTTGAGTAACACTGTACTGAACAAATAAATTCCTATACAAAATTCTTATGTATCAATGATAATTTCTAGGTTATACATTCCCAGATGTGGAACAGCTGCCTAGAATTTGAATCTCGCTACCAAGTTTAAAAAAAATCTAATTACAATCCTTGTCATATAATTCCAAAATCTGATTCATCTCAGTGCTGGCATTAGTTCATTGACTTTTCTTATTCAAGTTGCGATTTTCACTGCTTTTGGGTATGGAGAGCGATTTTTTTAAAAGTGTCCCGGGCATTTTCGCTATTATGTTGGAAAACGGTGAGTCCTATTTAAACCTTTTATTTTAGCAGACAGTCACCTGAAAAGGAAGAAACAGCTTATCCAGGCTAGGTCGGTGGGTGCTTCTAGATGGGGGGAAGGGAGTATCCATCCTGCAGGGACAAAGTGCCAAGACTTGTGACAAGATCTTACCTTCTGTGCTGCTCAGGTATGTGGAATCTCTATGTAGGGCTGGTAGGGACAGAAAGTACTTCCTGGACAGACGCTTGTTAGAGCAAGATTCCTTTCACCAGTGCTGCCAGGCCACTCAGAGTCTCAGGGCCTACAGGAAAGGAGAGAGCTTCCCTCTGTTTGCAATTGACCCTCCTCATTGGGGCCGTCAACAGGATTCCTTTGGATCAAGAGGAGGAATAATCCTCCCTGGGCCACCTTCCATTGCTAGGATGGTAGTCAGAAAACTGTGGGCCATGGTTACTTTTTCTGTTCGGTGGCAATTGTAAGTCATTCTGTTGCCTATGTTGTTACCCCAATCCTGGGTCACTATCCAGTCTGCTTTTCACTCTCCATCTTTAAGCGTTCTTGGTTGCCTCCTCGTGAATTTTTTCTACGGTTTATAGCTGTATTTAGTGAGAAATGAGTCTACACCACCTTGTAACAGACCGGAAGTCTCTCCGTGATATCTTTTAACTAACTATTCCTGAGTTTATGTGTATGCTATATTTTTTCTTGTGTCTCTCTTGAATAGCACATTATCACACACATACACATTATCACACACATACACAGTATAAATCATATCAGCAGTGGCTTCATTACAGATGCAGTCAACTTCACAGCCATAAAATCATGTTTCTTTGAGAAAAAAAAAAAGCGTGAAATTACCTTTAAGAAATATAGACATAAACAAAGGTTTTTGCTCCAGGACACAGCATAGTACTCTGAGGGTTTAAGTATCTGACTTAGCAATACTTTGACACTGTTCTTCAGAGAGGACATTTTCTATCAAAAGGCAAGGTTTTATTGCCTCTAAATGGAATAAAATCCTTTCTGCTTTTTTTTTCAGTCTATCTTGCCTCCTGTGGCCTTATTGCAGCTGTCTCAGGCTTCAAATTTGAGATATGTCTGTAGCATGAGTAAAAGAATACAGTGTTCTGAACTTGGCTCTTCCATGCTCCTTCTCTGGTTTTCTGCTGAAGCCTCCAGCAAACTCCACTCCTTCTTTGAACTTTCCTTGACCAGAGTCAGTGAGTGACCAGCTGTGCATAGTATGAAGATTCTGGAAACAGCATTTATGATGCTCTATGCCCAAGGTTGGAGGTGTCCAGCACATTCTATTTAGAAGGAGAATGGTATAATGGAAAGAACGTGAAATTTGCAGGTAAAGAAAACCTGGCTTTTTAAGCTCTACTTCTTACTAGCTATGTGACATTTTGCAAGAATCTTGAGGCTGAGTTACCCCTTCTGTAAAGTGGGGAATAATGCCCCCATATTTTGGAGGAAGATTAAGATTAATGTAAGAAAAAGACGATACACACAGTACAGATTTAATAAACACAGCTATTAAGGTTATGTGCAAAACCACAAGAAAGATAGACACTCAGAACAGCCTCCCAGAGTTGCCAACATGCCTTTCCAGCTCGTTTCTGCCTAGATCTGCTTCTCAGCACATTAGAGCATGAACAAGGACGCTGCCCTTACCCAGTCAATGGTCCATGAACGAGTATTTGTTTATTTATGTCAACCATATTTTTTCTCCTCCTCGGTATGTCATATGAAATTCCCAGAGAGAACTGTAGATGTCTGACATTTTCTGCTCTGTATTTCTAAATCCTACATATGTCTCATTACCCTTCTTCCTACCCAACTTGTTCACACAGTCCCTTTTACGTATAGTTTTTGTGTCTCAGTTGACCTTGAAGTAGGAAGGACATATCTTGCTCTGTATTTGGTCTCTGAACTGAGCCTCACTTTTTTTTAACTAGTCCTCATTCTCCATGCTATTATTAACTCTAAAAATTCTCCTTTCCTTTCCGTACTTGGTTGTCTCCTTTTTGATATCCAGCATGATGCACATTCGATAAGTAATGGTGATCCTGGGGACAGACACTGACAACGGCAGGGCCGGTAAATGGCTCCACCAGCAACTTGTGCAGTAGCCATGGGAGTAGGCTTTAAAGACAGGAGTAACATCTCAAAACAAACTTCACTTTCTTTATAAGTTTGCCTCAGGATGGTCTGATCATCATGAGAGTTTGGAGACCAATGACTTTTACATAATTTCAGAGCAAAATAAATACGAACAATTGATGCATTTTTAAAGTGATGACATGACTAAGATGGGTCTCATTTGTCCACTCTCCACTTCTGGGTTAGAGACAGCAAAAAGATACATTTGCATGAATTTTGGAAAGTAGAAGTGAAGTGGCAGACATTACTCTCTGAAGGTTAAGTTCAGTGAGAGACTGCAAAGGTGCTGGGGAGTTCCAGCTCGTCCTGGCTCACCCCACTTCATGGCCAGCTCTTCTTCCTGGCTTCTGGTTGACCAACAATAATCCCAAGAGCACCACTGGAGGAAGAGGCAACAGTCTTCTACAGGCATCTCCATAAGCTGTCCTCCATGCCCACACCCTGGCAGGTGGGCACCCCTGGCTTACCAGACTTCCCTGCAAGCTCTGACTTTTCCACCTGCATCAGTGTTTAGGAGGGCTGGTTAAGGACTCTTCTCTGATCCTCCAGAACCCTTTGTGTCCTTAGTTCCCAAACTCCTCTCTCAATTGTGTTATGTCTAGTTCCTCTCATAGGTGCTTATTCTATAATAGTCATAATAGTTCAACTTCCCTGATCTAATCCTGACTGACACAGAAATGTTCTATTTTTTTTTTTCAGTACGCGGGACTCTTACTGTTGTGGCCTCTCCCATTGCGGAGCACAGGCTCCAGACGCGCAGGCTCAGCGGCCATGGCTCACGGGCCCAGCTGCTCCGCGGCTTGTGGGATCTTCCCAGACCGGGGCACGAACCCGCGTCCCCTGCATCGTCAGGCGTACTCTCAACCACTGCGCCACCAGGGAAGCCCAGAAATGTTCTATTTTTAATTTTCTATTTATAATTATAGCCATTAGCAGTTGTTTGTTTTATTTCTGATTCCAAGGACTATAGATTTAAGTAGTATTTTATGGACACATATAAAGGACATTTTATTGCTATTAATGAATGGAATGTTCAGCATCAGGTTTTTATCAAGAGTATCCTAAATATTTTGTATTAAAACAATAAGTTGAGTAGAGGGGTCAAGAGTATGATTTGGAGATCAGTAGACCTGGTTTGAATTCCATCTTCCTCATTTATTGTTTGGGTGATTTTTTTACAGTTATTTAACATCTCAAAATGTCAGTTTCTTCACATGTAAAACTGAGATAATATTTATTTCGTGGCGTTGCTCGAATTATTTAGTTCATTTAACGAAATCTCTGGCACATAATAGGTAATATTATTATGAGGTGACTACCATTTATTAACTCTCTGTACTAAGCATGTACTTTGCATCACCTTTAATTAACAGCACTCAGTGTGATAGTTCTTATAGTTGTTCTTTTCTGGACAGGAAGATTGAGGTTCAGGCCCTCCTCCTTACAGACTGAATGTCTGTACTAACTTATAAATATGTGTCATAAAAAAAGCTTTATTTAACCTCATGGAATAATAATCAGGAAACACAGTAATTTTGATTCACCAGACTAACTGAAGAGTGAAAAGACATGAATAAGCCAAAGAGGTAGGTCACCCAAGATTATATTTACCTCATGTTTCACCATGAATCACATGCATTTCTCCAGGAAATTTGTTTCCTAAGTTAAAACAGTGAACTTGTTCTGCACCTTCTCAGTAAATATGACAGTGCAAAAACACGGAGTTAGTTCTGAAGGGTAATTGAAAAACAGAAGCAAATTGACCTCATATTCAAAACTTTCCACTGATAATTCTCCACACACACATAGTTCGCTAAAGCCAGCTAAAAATTAATAGACTTTTAAACCTTAGACGAGCACATCAGCTTCTGTGGCACTATTACAGCAGCAGTGGCTGTTATGAGTTGCGTAATCAAAATTTTTGTCATCTTTTCCCTCCAGCTCTGACACCTAATATCTGTGCATCTTTGAACATATTTTTAAATCACCCTGAGATTCAGTTCTGTCATCTGTAATAGGAGAATAACATGTACTACTATGGGAATAGTGCGAACATGAAAATGAAATTATAAAAAAAGTTTGATGATATACAGACAAAAGACTTGAAAAGACATTTCACCAAAAAAGATAGCTAGATGGCAAATGGGCCATGAACATATGCTTAACATCATTATTCATTAAGGAAATTGAAATTAAAATTACAACAAGCCATCACTACACACCTATTATAATGGCCCCCAAACAAAATGAAACTAAACAAACGAATCTAACAATAGCAAGGGCTGGAGAGCATGCAGAGCACCTAGAACTCCCATGCACTGATGATTGGAATGAAATATTATGCAGCCACTTTGGAAAAGAGTTTGTATTAAGTAAAATATACACTTGCCCTATGACCTAGTAATTCCACTCTCAAGTATTTACCCAAGAGAAATTAAAAATTATATTCACGCAATACACTTTATATCTAGGTTTATAGTAGATTTATTCATAGTCACCAAAAGGAGAAAGATCCAAATGTTCTTCAGCTGGTAAATGTGTAAACGAACTGTCATAACTCCATACAGGGAATGAGCCCCAGCAGTAAAGGGAGTAGACTACTGATGTGACAGCATGGATGATCTCAGCTGTGTCAGGCTAAGTGGCAGAAGATAGACTCAGTAGAAATCTATGTGGATGATGGAATTGTTCTAGATCTTGATTTTTGTTATAGTTACATTAAAGTATAATGGTGTCAACACTCAAAGAACTGCACACTGGAAAGAGTGGGTTTACCCCATGTAAATTACACCCCAATAAAAAGACAACCTTGCATTTGTTCAGCTTTTTGTAATTTACAGTGTGCATTTCGTACATCTTCTATTCTCTCTTCAGACAATTCAGGTGGTAGATATGATTCTTGTCTTCATTTCACAGTAAAGAATGAAACACTGAATACAAACAAAACAGGATCAATTCCAGGTTTCCTAACCAGATTTTCTCTCTGGCAGACATTAAGATGCTGAGGTATGTTTCTCTGAACCTAAGTAGTTTGGTATTTTAAAAACACCCTATGGTATTTTTCCTATTTAATAGCTTTGTGACAAAAAATATCCCAAGGTAGCACACTTTTGAAGCTATTTTTTCTCATTCTAAGAAAAGAGTGCAAACTTTCCTGGGATAATGGACTATCCATTGAAGTTTCATATTTTGAATCTTTATTCTATTGCTATTCTTTTCCTGAAAAAAAAAAAGTTAAATCATACATCAACACACCTCCTGCGAAACTACCCCAAGGGAGCTGCTTGTGGAGAACCTAAGAACAGGTTAGTTTTGTTTCTTCCTGTAAATTTTCTCTCCAGGGATGGTAAATGAGACAAGCTAGCTGGTCAGCTTTGAAGACACTCAAAGCATTCATGTGGCACCATGCAGATTACTTTTCTTTAGTGAGACAGGCATTTATCCTGCTTCTTTTCTCCTGTAGAGAAAGGCAGCCACACAAAGACATTTAAACCTGATGCGACAAGCAGAATAACCACTCACCCTGACATAAAAGTACTCCCTGAGGAACAATAGCAGACCTCTTTTCCCCCAGTATTTAACCATTAGATGAACTGAGAGGCCAAACCAGGGCACTAACACTTTTCTAGCTATTCAGACTGGTGACCACCAACCCCTCAGTGTAATTAGGGAACGATCTTAATCTTCTACTTTGCTAAAGAAATTTAGGTTGATTTTAAGTGGGAACCACATGGGTACCCTCATAGGAACTGAGACAGAATTTACTTTGGTTCCTTGTAACTTATGAGCCACATTCACTGAAGGGGAAGGATTAGTGGAGAACCATTAAAAGACCCATAGAACATGTGGTTATTTGGCATCAAATTGAGATACGTAGGAAGGGTCAATAAGGGGGAAAAACACTGAATTTAGAGTCACTTCTATGTCTGCTACTTATTTATTACTGGTAACTTTAGCAAGGCCTGGGACTTTTGTTTGGTGGTTAGTCAGGACTCTTTGATCATGAGACAGAAAGTCAACTGAAATAACTGAGAGAAATGGTGGTTTGGGTATAAGAGTACCAGATGTCTTTTGGAGCCTAAAACAGAACAAAAGCTGGGTTGACAAAAGAGCTGAAATAAGAGCTGGGGTTCCAACAAAACGCTCTGCTCCCAGGTGAATTTCTTTATCAAATTTGTGTCAGATGCCCCCTTCTAGAACAAAAAAAATGTAATCAGAGGGATGAACAACTAGACTGACAATATTGAAGGGTAGTAACCTCTGGGCAAGTAAACTGTGTGGGGCTGGGAATAATTTCTACTATATCTTCTCTGCCTGCCACTCTGTAGGCAGGGGTAGGGGAAATTTCTAGTCAAGCACTCTAGTGATGCATTCTGGTTATTCTCCAGTGTGGTGAACACATACTTTGCAATCGAGTTGGCAGAGATGCTGCTTTGTGCAATGTGGATTCCTGGGCGCTACCTAAGATTCCTCAGGCTGGAATGCAGGAATTGGCATTGTCATAATATTCCCTAGAACATTCTTAGGCACATTAAGAATTGGGACCCAGTGCGCCACACCTTTCATTTGTAATTGAAAATAATCAGTTTGATGCTTGCTAAAGTCCTTTTAATTCTAGAAATGGACTCTTCTTACCAAGTGTAAGGTCTAGAAACTATAATCTGCTATATGGAACCTTTTGAGTACACTCAAATGTGGAATTTGCAGGGGTACAATCTGTCAAATTTGTTCCCTAATATATCACTGGCACTTAGAGCAGTGACTGGAACATAGTAGGCACTCAATAAATATTAGCTGCCTTTGTTAAACCATTGAATGCTCTTATGCATATTATTATATGGTAGCAAAATAATGCAAAAGTAAATAGTAAAAGAGAAGAACAATTACGTTGTTGTCTAAGAATAGACTCACAGTGCTGCTAGATCATAAGCTGGAGTAGTACATTGTTAATCCATGTTCATCTCTTTATGTACTCTTTATATTCTCTTCTTAACCTTCATCACTTATAGTGAGCCAAACCACCAGCTTCCACCCCAAATTCATGTTCTTTTCACTGCAAGACATTATTTCCTCATGGGCTTTTTTTCTTTCTAGTTTGTAAGTATCAGCAATTTGAATAAATTTGCTTAGTAAAGTGCAATCCACCTGAGTTTACCTTTACTAGTCAAGTGAAGTATAATAACAAATCTCTGTAGGTATGAGACAGAACTTTGGAAAGACATCTACTATCTTGATGACATATGTAGAGTACTGATGATCTTGTTTATCTTAACCAATCCCCTCCAATGTTTTCTTTTTTTAATGTTAAATATATGTTTAAATATTTTGCTGTACATGACCAGCAAACCCAGTGAAATGATCAGTAAAACCAGTGAAATCATACAGAAAAATACAATTAATTCCACCTATCACTTCTTTATCTCCTAAAAAGAAAAGAAAAAAAAGCTTACAGCCTGACATATAATATGTATTCACACATAGAAGTTTTTGTTGTTGTTTGTTTTTGTTGTTGTGTTTTTAAAGGGAAGGTATTCTCAATCTCAAGATTGCTTTGGCTATTCGGGCTCTTTTGTGTTTCCATACAAATTGTAAAATTTTTTGTTCTAGTTCTGTGAAAAATGCCATTGGTAATTTGATAGGGATTGCATTGAATCTGTAGATTGCTTTGGGTAGTATAGTCATTTTCACAATGTTGATTCTTCCAATCCAAGAACATGGTATACATGGTATATCTTTCCATCTGTTTTTATTGTCTTTGATTTCTTTCATCAGTGTCTTATAGTTTTCTGCGTACAGGTCTTTTGTCTCCTTAGGTAGGTTTATTCCTAGGTGTTTTATTCTTTTTGTTGCAGTGGTAAATGGGAGTGTTTCCTTGATTTTGCTTTCTGATTTTTCACTGATAGTGTCTAGGAATGCACGAGATTTCTGTGCATTAATTTTGTATCCCGCTACTTTACCAAATTCATTGATTAGCTCTAGTAGTTTTCTGGTGGCATCTTTAGGATTTTCTATGTATAGTATCATGTCATCTGCAAACAGTGACAATTTTACTTCTTCTTTTCCAATTTGGATTCCTTTTATTTCTTTTTCTTCTCTGATTGCTGTGGCTAAAACTTCCAAACCATGTTGAACAATAGCGGTGAGAGTGGGTAACCTTGTCTTATTCCTGATCTTAGAGGAAATGCTTTCAGTTTTTCACCACTGAGAATGATGTTGGCTGTGGGTTTGTCATATATGGCCTTTATTATGTTGAGGTAGGTTCCCTCTATGCCCACTTTCTGGAGAGTTTTTATCATAAATGGGTGTTGAATTTTGTCAAAAGCTTTTTCTGCATCTATTGAGATTATCGTATGGTTTTTATCCTTCCATTTGTTAATATGGTGTATCACATTGTCATAGAGAGTGAAGTAAGTCAGAAAGAGAACAACAAATACTGTATGCTAACGCATATACATGGAATCTAAAATAATGCTACTGATAAACCTAGTGGCAGGGTAGGAATAAAGACATAGATATAGAGAACGGACTTGAGGACATAGGGTGGGAAGCAGAAGATGAGATGAAGTGAGAGAGTAGCACTTACATATATACACTATCAAATGTAAAATGGATGGCTAGTGGGAAGCTGCTGCATAGCACAGGGAGATCAGCTACGAGCTTTGTGACCACCTAGAGGGGTGAGATAGGGAGGGTGGGAGGGAGGTTTAAGAGGGAGGGAATATGGGGATATATGTATACTTATAGCTGATTCACTTTGTTGTACAACAGAAACTAACACAACATTGTAAAGCAATTATACTCCAATAAAGATATTTAAAAAAATAAAGGGAAGGTATTATACACATTTTGTTGCAACTTGCTTTTCTCAATTAATAGCACCTATGGATATCCCTCCAGTTATCAGATTATCTAAATCAGTTTTAGAATTTGGATTTAACACAACATTTTTACTCTTTACTATAAATAGATATTCAGAGTGGCTTCAATGCTTTGCCAATATAAACCATACAACAGTGACATTTTTTCACATATATATTTAAACACATGTTTAATTTTCTACAGATTAATTTTTCAAAAGTGTAGGTCAAAAGGCATACAAGTTTTCAACTTAAATGGGCTCTTCCAAATTAGTTTTTAAATAAAAGTTAATATTTTCTCTACCAATATGTCCATTTCATAATACCTTCACCAATATTAGATGTTGCTCTATTATTTTCCCTTAATTTTATAAGACAACATTGTGTCTCACTATAGCTTTACCTTTTATTTTCCTAAACTACTGATGAGGCTGGGCGACTTTTTATACGTTCGTGAGTCATTTTGCTGCAATTAAATTTCAAAGAACTTGGAACAATTATTTAAGTTACCCCTTCAGGAACCTCCTTAGAAACATTCCCTTTAACTTGAAAAATGAAAATAGGTTACTTGGTGTCAAGTATATGGATACTGACATTGTGAGAGAGTGGGACACTGGATGGGAATGGGCCTCAGTCTTGATCAGGGAGAAGTGTGAGGAAAGCCACGTGGGGGAGCTTGAGCTACTGGCAAAAGCTGGGGACATTTAGCGCTAAAGGGAGACTAGACCCAGTGTCCTTCTGGAAGGACTCTGGGTACGTGGAGAAGCAGGGCTGTGCTGTTACGTCTGGATAGAACAGAACTTAATTAAGGAGGAAGAATAGATGTAGAGAGGCTTTGTTTTCTCAACCACATGCCAGGCCAGACTGGAAGAAGAAACAAATCTGCCAGCAGATCACAAATGAAACGTGCTAAGTAGTGATCAAGAGCCAAGTTTTCACATGTACATCAAATATAGAAACACCAGCCAATGAGTCCTGTAGTTTTGTGTAAATTCTGGCCCTACTTAGAAGGCTATGTTTTCTTCTGAGAAAAAAAGAATAATCAGCTAAAGCTTCTGAGCAGCAACCAGATGGCCAGGGGTATGGGTGACCACAAAGCCCTGGTGATTTACTGAGGGAACACCTTCATTACCCCCTTGCCATCTACATCCTGTGGAATGTCAGGCCCTTGCATGTTTACAACAAAGGAAATGTAGACCTAACTGGATGAAATGACCCCTGGAAGCCTCTCCCATTCCTTGAAGCCATTTCTCACTCCAGACCCTAGACACCCACCTATTCCTTTGTAAGCCTGATGCATTTGGAATTCTCAAATCTGTTGATATGGTCATTGCCGTGCACCTCAACTTGAGGGGTGATCTCTTTCTAAGCCTCTGAGTAAGCAGCCACCTTTTACTCTCCAGGGCCCCTCTACACAGAGCTATCATTCTTCTGGCAGCCTGGGGACAGCAGGCTTACTAATTCACTTCCCTCTGCTTGGAGATAGGTCAGCTTGAACATGCCCAGGGTCTTTCTGAACGACCTGATTCAAGGCAGGCTAACCTTTCAACAGAGAGAGTCACAGAGAATTGCTGGTTCTCTGTGGGAAAATCACACAAAAAGAATGATTTTGCTGCCCTTTGGAGAAATTGAAGTCTGCCTGAGATACCCGTTGTTTCTTCTATTCTAAAGAAGATGCATTGTCCACAGAGTGAACACCAATCAACTGAGCTAATTTGACTATCTTAATTCAAGGAGGGTAAGCAAAGAAAAAAGGACTATTGGAATACAATGTCACTTCTGATTTTTCCCCCTTCAAAATGGATGATCAGTCCTCCAGATGAGTCACTTTTTCAGTGACTCATTTTAATGGAATAGACCAATGCCTCTAATTCGGAAAATCTGTCTCCTCTTTAAAAACAATTTTGACATAATCCCATTTACAATATAAGTAAGTGGCTGCCAGTTCCCAAAGTGTTTATCCCTGAGTATAATATGATACAGCAAAATGGCACAAGATGCAGGTCAAGAGAGTTGACAGAAATAAAGAGGGAGGGTCATTTGTGAAGATGTTGCCAGTGGGGCATGTTATTGCTAAAACACATTGTCGGAAGCAAATTGTATATTAGAGCAGCCTCACTGATAGAGCTGCAGCTTCTGAAATAATGAAGATGCAAAATTACATGGTATTAATCCTTTGGTACCTCCATCTGATTCTCTTTAATGACATTTCATGCTTAATAATGCCATAATGATAGTTTGTATTGACTGTTCCATAAACAGAATGCCATGTGAGCATATGTCATGTGCACGCATGCATAGCAAACGGAAAAAGAGAAGACTTAATTGTATGTGTGAAAGATAATGTCAAAATACTTTTACAAGTTAGGTTCCATTTTATTACACATGTGGTAGGAGATGATGTTCTGTATCAAGCTGATAAGGTCAAATTTGGCAGATCTACATTACATTAATAGTGCTTTATATGAGATGAAATTCAAGTAATCACTTTGGAAAATTTAAAGAATGAGATGATTCATATATTTAACTCTTCCTAATTTTCTATTTTGGAAATGAATTGACAACTACAATACCAAGTATTCAATTTGACCAACAGCTATTGGAGTGTTCTATACATCTGTTAGGTTTTGACTATCTCCTGACCCCCCAAAGTTCACATCTGTCTCCGCCACAGAAGACTGTCATCTTATCCCAAGGTCCCCAAAAGTCTCAACACATTAAGCATCAACTATGAATCCAAAATCTCATTTATATCTTAGAAGTCCCAAATATTATATAAATTAAGTATCTGTGAGACTCTAAGAATAATTTATTCTGGGGCACAATTCCCCTCCATCTGTGGACCTAAAAATACTTAAGAAACAAGTTATTGGGTCCCAAAATATGTTGAGACCAGCTTAGAAAAATATTTATAGCATTCTGGCTCCATAATTGAGAGAGTAAAAGGGAAAAAAGGAGTCACCCTTACCAAGTAGTTTGGAAATCCAGCCAGGTGAACTCCATTTGCTTTCAAGCCCTGGAAATAATCCTCTTGGACTCATGACTCCAACCTCTGGGCTTACAGCACTGTCCCCTGGATTTGCAACTCTGCCCTCTGTTCAGGCCAGGAGAATTCTGGAGACCTTTGATATTGCACTCTTTCTGCCCATTTCAGTGCAAGCTGGAAGAAGTTCTGCTGTATAACGTTCTCAAGAACCATGTGGGTTTCCTAGGTATGTTAGTGGGGATTCTCTCCATTAAGCAAGAGGCTCATCTATAGACCTTTCCTAGATAATCCCTTCTCTATTTTTGTTTTTTACCGGTATTTCCGAGGGAACATACCCTTATGTTTCTGAGATGTTCTCTGGTATCATTGGTCAGATCTGTGGGTTGTACCCTTAATCTCTTCAAAGAGTCTTTGTGTGACTGAATGTTCTGATCTTTTCATCTTTCTAAGATGTTAGCAAAAAGTTGCACAGCCACATCCTCAGTCTTTATTCTAGAGTATGCTTTTCTGATAGGATAGCTCTTAATTTTAGCAGTTTTGCCATCTGGAGAGGCTGAAAATTCCCCAAACTACCTAATCCTACTTCCTTTTGGTTTAACAGGTTTTTCCTTAAATCATTTACCTCTATCCTCTCTCATTTTACTGTAAGCAGTAAAAAATAAACCAGAACATATCTCTAACACTTTACTTGAAAATCACCTCAGATAAAGGTCCAATTTCATCATTTACAAGTTCTGCTTTCCATGTAACTTCAGGACCCAATTGCACTAGGCTTACTGTCACTATGTAACAAGAATTTCCTTTCTTTCACTTTCCAATAACATTTTCCTCATTTCCTTCTGAGGTCTCAACAGCAGGGACTTAAAAGCTCGTATTTCTATTAACAGTCTGTGCATAATAATTTGGAAATTCTCTGAGATGACTTGCATTTTTTCTGCCATGCTTCTTACTTCCTCTGAGCCCTCACTAGCAGAATCTTTAACATCCATATTTCTGTTGACAGTCTGTTCAAGGCAATCTAGACATGTTCTATCATGTTTCTCAAAATTCTTCCAGCCTCTGCCCAATTCCCAAGCCACTTCTTCATTTTTAGGTATTTATTACAGAAGCACTCGACTTTCAGGTACCAAAATATTCAGAAACTTTCTATTGAAGCTGTAACACATTTTCACAATGGTAGTGTTTTAAAATAATACAATAAGTCAGATATCTAACATAGGTCTCACCAGGATAAAAATCAAGGTGTCAAGAGGCCTGCGTTCCTTTCTGGAGGCTCTAGGGGAGAGCCATTTCCTTGCATTTTCAGTTTCTAGATGCCACTGACATCCCCTGGCTCATGGCCCCCTTTCCCCACCATCTTCAAAGCCAGCAACACTGCAGTCTCTTTAATCTTTTTGCAGTCCTCTTATCTTTGACTCACTACAGTTGGTAAAATTTCTCTACTTTTAAGAATTCATATAATTAGGTTGGTCCCACCTGGATAATTCACAGTAATTTCCCCATCCCAGTGTCCTTAATCTTAATCACATCTGCAAAGTCCTTTCTGCCAGAAGGTAACATATTTATAGGTTCTAGGGATTAGGACATAGATAACTTTTTCTCTTTTAGGGGTGTGAGTGCGGAGGGGTGCATTATTCTGACGACCACACTATAGAACTCATTGTCCCACAATAAAATTAATCAGATAGGTGGAGAAAAATTCTGTTCATGATAAGTCAGGTAAAAAAGAAAGCTTGAGGATAAAGCATTTCCTTATTTAGTGGGTTAAAAAATAAGACAAGTCTAAAAACATCTCGGTTTAAGGAGTGATTAACTCATTTATAATAAACATATGCACAAATTCCCTACTGTGTCATTTCCTGGCTAGTTAACAATTTCACATACCATAAAAAATTGAATAAAGCTTTAAGGCCAACCTTGAAAGCTATTTCCAAAGGAAAAATAAATTGGAAACTCATCTTCTATCCAGTCTATCCTCCATGTGTAGATGTGCTCCAAGAAAATGTTAGAATTGAGGTCAATACCAAAAGAGACAGTGTATCTTTATATAAACTCAAGCTAACAAGATTAATAATTTAGGAAATTGGCAGAAGAAAGTGAGATTTGTTCAAAAGTTGTAAGGAAAGTATGGACAGTAAAAATCAAATTTATTTCACCAAAGTCTCTGGACACTTGAATGAATCCTTAGTATTGGAAGAAACAATTTTAATATAAACAAAATGAAGTCATACTCCAAGCAGCTACTGTGATTGGCTTCCCCAAATCCATTTCCAACCATTAATTCCCCTGCTGCCTTTAACTACAGAAGTTTGAAATTGAAAACTGTGTTTCCTAATCTACCTACTATAGCTCTGCATAGCCAGGACATCCAATTTAGGTGTGTAAGAAAATGTTTAGGTCATCTGTAAGATTCAAATGGATAAAACATTGCTTTCTTAACTACAGCTGTACCATTTCCCCCTTCTTCCTGCCTTAGATGGGAAAAGGAGGCTTAGAACTGAGGAAGTGATATTGTTACCATAATGTCAGCGTAAGGAGAATTGCAGAGGTTCTGGCCCTGACCGCGAATCCCACAGAAACTGCCTATCTTTTAAGCCACTGTAAATCAAATCTTCTTTGAGTATAATCTTAACATTTTGCTAAGTAATAAAATCAGTGAAAGATTTATAGTAATTTTAGTTTTATAAAAATATTTAGGGAAATGAATGAATGCTAAAGATCTGAATTGGGGATGGGGAAGGGCAACTATTTTATAATACATTGGATCATTGAATATTATTCGTTTTTTGTTTTTTTTTTTTTTGGTGATATGCGGGCCTCTCACTGTTGTGGCCTCTCCCGTTGTGGAGCACAGGCTCTGGACGCGCAGGCTCAGCGGTCATGGCCCACGGGCCCAGCCGCTCCGTGGCATGTGGGATCTTCCCAGACCGGGGCACGAATCTGTGTCCCCTGCATCGACAGGCGGACGCTCAACCACTGCACCACCAGGGAAGCCCTGAATATTATTCTTATACTGATGCAGGACCTTGTCAGATACAGAGAGCTGGACTGAGCAAGGGATAAGGGGGAAGGCCTAACTCACGCCATTGGGAGAAGATATAATTACCAAAATCACTGTGAATAGAAAAAAAAAAAAAGAAAAGAAGAAAAAGAAATGTAATCAGAGAGTAGAAGCCATAGTCTTTGGGAAGAGTGATCTTAGAGAGAAATAATGATTTTTCTCTGTTTCATCAAGCATGCTTGAATTGTATTCTGTCAATTTTACAGATTTATTTTTCCAAAACTTTCATATCTTTTACAATTGTCCTTTCATTGACGATGTCAGATTCATGGAAAGAATTTTGAAAGTCACCTTATCTTCATGGGAACCTGGCCTGTACTCTGAAAGTGTCAGCAGCCTGCCTCAGTTTAACAGGGTCTTATTCATGTCAAGTAGACTACAAGAGAAATAGCAGAGACACAGACAAATGTCACATTGAGCATTCTTTATTTGGGAAAGGCCTGAACAATAAAACTGTATATTCCACAAAATAAGATGCTTCCCACTTGTGGCATCTGATAAGTCTTAAAATATCTCTGGGATGATCCAGATTTTACACTCAGATGTCCTCCAACTACTTTGCATGCACCTGAGGGAATAATTGACACTATTCTAGTTTATAGGGAAGGAATAAGTTCTGGTTCTATTGGACCATTAAGTTGTTAAATGGTTATGAACCGCTTCTGCCCCTCCTTAAGGACCGTCACCACTAAAACTTCACTGCCTTCATTTGGGTGTTTGATCTGGGCAATTCCACATGCTCCATAAGAAATAATTTAGTATGTCTGTGAGATAGATGACAAGGTTTGGATCTTTTCTCCTGGGAGATTTAACCTGGAAATTCTTTTTAATGCTAATAGCAGTTATTCATGTCAAGGCTGGCATATTGATGGAGGAATACACTCCTAAATCTGTTCTTACAGTTTGTGCATCCTTTGAAGGATTTTACCACCATATGGTCTTCAAAGATTTGTTGTCATTCGACCCACAGTGGTTACAAAGTAACATGTATATCGTTGTTACAGGTACACTACACCTCTATCCTGAGAAAGAAGTCTACACTAAAAATGTTAAAGGCTAGAGGAAAGGGAAGAGGTGTAACCTATGTGATGAAATAGAATCTCCCTTATACCACAGCAACCTGGAGAGACATAGATGGTCGTTGGATGAGAGATGTATACATTTTTCCTTATTATGTGTCTACAAAGGGATGAAAGAAATAAAGGAAGGGTAACACCAGAAACTGTTGCTCTCTGTGATGAAAAATCTGACTAGGAAATGGCATACAGCTTACTAGTTCAGGGACAGGACTGACAAGGTTCGAATTCTGGCCATGCCTCCTTTTACCTGCATCATCTTAGCAAAGTGATTTAGTATCTCTTTGCTTCAGATTCTTCATATGTAAAGTTGGTAAATAATAATATGCCAACTTTGAATTAAAATCAGCTCATCTTTCACATGTTTTAAGAAGACAATTGTTCTTGCCTAACCTACATTGCCACTTTGGTGGGTTGTGGGAGAAGAAACTTAACAATATATGTGACCGGGGTTTGAAAATAAATAAGTGTAAGTGAAGATTACTTCCATGTAGGCCCTCATCTATGCAGTAACATATTTAAAGTCAAAGACACCATAACTGAAAGAACTCACTCATTTCTTCTGTTAAGCCCAACTGCTGCATATACCAAAAAAACTAAAAAAAAAAACTTACAGTATATGATTTTGAATCATATAAATATTGCCCATTCTGTAAATCATGATTATTTGTTCAGTTTTCCTCCAGAAATCTGGTGTGTTATCAAATATATCCCCACAGATTCCATCTCAATTTTCTTCTATTAAAGCTACTAAAACTACTCTTATCATTTTTTCCTTCAAAATTTACTTATCAATGTTTCAAACAACAGCAATAATATAATAAATTACAAAGTGTCTAATAAATTATCATGGAGGAACGCTTCAAAGTATCTGCAAAATTTGGATTGGACTTTGTAATAGCTGGTGTGGTAGGCAGAATGATGTCTCCACAAAAATGTCACATGCTAACCCCCAAGTCTTGTGAGTACTTTATATAGCAAAGTGGACTTTGAAGATGCAGTTAAGATTAGAGACCTGAGATGAGGAGATTATCATGGATTTTCCAGGTGGGCCTAATGTAATCATACAAGTTCGTAAAATCAGAGACCATTTCCCAGTTTTGGTGAGAGAGACATGACAGTGGAAGGAAAGTCAGGAGAGATTCGAGAGAGAGGGATTCAATCCACCATTGTTGGCTTTACATTGGATGGAAGGTCATGAACCAAGGAATGGGGGCAGTTTCTAGAAACCGGGAATGTCCCTTAGCTGACAGCCAGCAAGGAATAGGAGACTTCATGCCTACAACAACAAGGAAGTAAAAGCTGTCAATAATGAGAATGAGTAAGGAAATGGATTCTCTCCTAAACCTTCCAGAAGGGAGTACAGTCTTACTGACCCACGTTGGACATCTGACCACCAGAACTATAATATAATAAATTAATATTTTTAGGCCTCTAAGTATGTGGTAATTTATTATAACAACAGTAGGAAATACAGTTGACATACAGTATACCCTATGTGTTTATTATTTTTATTATTTTGCGAATATATTATTCCTAATTAATTTAGTAGAGTCGTGTGATTATCTAGGACAATTCTTGGTCCTCAGTTTACATATGTAACCCATTCCTGTGGATCGATATCTGAGCTCTGCTTTATATGCTTGTTTATGGATATTCACAGAAGCAGTGATGGGCTTAAAGGTGTAATTCTTTAAGATAAGCAGAAGGGGATGGGAATTAACCTTGGAACAAGTGAGTATCCTGGGGATGGGGATAACTTCAGTGCCTAGCCAAAGACAACCGTGAGCTAACTTAGAGAAGGCCATCAAGACAGTTTCTTTTAGAAAACTCTAGGGGGTTCTCAAAAATTGGATTTCCTGAGAAATCTTGTGCCTTGAAAAAGTTAACCAATTCCAAAGTTGAAGTTAGAGAGCTCAACAAGAACAGTCATTCCCAACTGCTTTTTGGTCCCTGAAATCCCACTTCACCAATGTTTGTTGGCTTCATGTTGAGAACTTGGGGATGTGACATGCCCAGGAAACTAGGAAATGGCATGTGTGAGGCACGAATGAGAACCTCTCTGGCCACCCTATCTAAATTGCAACCTTGTCGAAACTCCTGATTCCCTAACTCACTACATCTTTCTCCTAAGCACATCTACAATATCATATAAATGTAATGAGGAGTCTGACCCCATTTTTTGATGTTTGACTGCTGACAGCTTTAAAACCTCACTGCCTCTCTTTTTCTCTTGTGCCCCACATCTGAGCAATGATAAGAAAGCCTGGGTGATCCCTGTTAGTACCGGCAGGTGATTCAAAGTATGCAAGCCCCTGACCACATGGGGAAACTCTCCACCAGCACAGACTCTTAACCACGATAAAAGCCCAAGCCACCTCCTTTCCATGCTCTCTCAAGCCACTACAGACCTGGTTGAGAGTTCTGCTCTGCTCTCCTTAGAGACCCCAATCATGTAATAAATATTTTTACAGCCTCTTTATGAGTATAGTCAACTATACTCTAAGAACTAGAGTGCAATGCCAAATAAGAGAAACTTGGTATCTATTATATATCTTTATTCACTTAGGAAATATTTATCAAGCATCCTGTGATGAATAAGACAGATAAGTGCCTTGATCTCACAGAGCTGACAGCTATCTTTCTAATCTACTTCTCTTTTTGGAAATGTGAAAATATTAGATTCTGAACTCTACCAACCTAAGAGTCCATGTTTAAATGTTAAAAATTAATATTCTTCTTCAAAAATATTACTTGTTTTTTATTCAATCATCCAATATCTTGTTGATTAGTGAGGCAGAGGCAAGTTTACCTCAACTTTCCTTCTTCTTGAGTATGCAGGAAGACTACATTCCCAGCACCTAGATGGAGAGACATATGACTGAATTCCGGCCTATAATAGGTGGAAGAAGTAAATTGTAAGCTACTTCCACTTCCAGCCTCAGAAATTATCCATGAAATACTTTTCCCTTTCCATCATGATTCTGGAAGCCATGAGTTTCAGATGATTTCGTGATAAAGTACAAACTGTCTGGACCAGCAGATCACCCTTTGGAGAAGAATCATTGAGTATAGTTCCCTCATGAATGACTGTCACAAGAGCAAGAAATAAAAATTAGTTGTGCTAAGGCTTTGAGATGTAGGGGCTGATTGTTACTGCAGCAGAGCCTGGACTAACCTGACATGTGAGGTAAATGAGATATTTATTTTCCTGAGTATTCCGATGTCTAATACAATTGTTGGTCATATTATCTCCAATGATAATATCTCTTGATGTCAGCAAATATACTGACCACTTACCATTTTTAAGGATATCATTAAGAACAACTAGTGCAGATATAAATGGAGTTGTTCGATCTTTGCTCATTTTTAGACTGTGATATTAACAGATCCATTCACTATTGACTGTATTAGCTGTTCAATTTGAGTGGATCAAATGCTGGATATTTCAAAGAAGAACAAAAATCTGTCACTTGGTATTTCATTACTGTGACAGAGAGGTAAAAATAAAGACATCGCCTTAGATATTTCTGTTGCTCAGTTGGCTCCCTTCTCATTTTTCATTAGCTGCAGGGAATTGCCCTCTAAATGATTAATTAAGACTGGTGTCCTGAGGTACCCAGCACTCCTAAGTGATAATTACTTGAGATTAAAAGCCAAAGACCAACAGGCTTTAAAGTGTTTAATGGGGCAAAGTAACAAGGCTGATGTATGTGCTTCACTGGGTTTGTCACAGAGATGGTCTAGAAAACAGATGATTCTAACTTACTAGGAAGAGTATCACTTTCAACACATGCTGCTCAAATATCACGAAGCTCATGGAGCCAGTAAATCAACATTTCTATTACAGAAGCAGCACTTGAACAAAAGTCAGAAGCTCCTGAAGTGGCAGCTGTTAAAAAATATGTCAGTGGAAATTTTTCCCGTTAATTTTTAATTTAAATCCATAACATTTCCATGGGTTCATGGGGTTATCTTCATAGGTACATATGTTGGATTACTATTATACAACTTTGGAATAAGACCTGGCAGCAGTGTTGAGGATCCAATCCCTTCATCTCCTATGACAGGCTAATTGGACCATTTGACTTTTGGAAGACAATTTGTCTCAACTATTAGGAACTGGGATTCAGAGAGCCTATGGAATCTGTCTTCATCATTTGAGCTGAGATTTAGGCAACTTTTGGTGGGCATCTTCTACCTTATGTCTGGAAAAGAAAGACCACAGATTTATAGGGAGAGAACATTGAAGAGACATCAGGGGATGAGTAGAAATGATGGACTACGCAATCCCAGAGAAAGGGACACTAAAGTGTAGTTATTTTGGTTTTGGTTTCTAATAATAGCTACATCTTTCTGAACCTGAATGTGGTGCAGTGTCCATATGGTTTTATAATATGGTATATTTGTTTGTCTAAGTGTTGAAGTAGTCTTTTGTTACCACCACTGCCGTTAATAACAACAAAACACTAAGAAATGAGTGGATTTTAAGTTAGCTTAAACACAATATCTAAGATTGTCTCATCTCATCTTTCTGATATTAAAATCACCATTTAGTTTTACTTACCGTCTGCCATAGAGAGAGTAGGTGCTGAGTATAAAATGAGTGAGTGATCCTAGACACCAAAGGAACACCTAGTCGGTCATAGATCCATGGAGAAACCATGATTATTCATGATAGAATCAACTGGGTACTTGTTTGATTTGGATGGATTAATCACCAGAGACTGGAAACTAAGAGATGCATGATAGTTTTTAATTTTTTTCCCCCAGTTCTTACTCTCCTGTTTAGTTCTTACTCTCCTGTTTAGTTCTCCTGCCAAAGGGAAAAGCAGCAATGAATGTTACGATTTGGGAAGATGCTTTCTAATTTCAATGTTCAGCAACCACGCACTGGCTGCGATATATTTTCAGAAAGGAAATTTTTTGGGGAACATAATTTTTACAGGATGTAACAGTACTATATGCTTTTCACAGCTTCCACTCATAACATTTGTGATATTTCAGGGAAAACTGCAAACTTTTATAAAGCTACAAAACAGATCTCTAAGGGGACCCATTTTAGCTCAGTTAATAAAAGTTCTCAGAGTATTTCAAGTTTTAAAAAATAGGCAAAGCATGGAGACCAAGACATCAGGACAGTCCTTCTTTCAAAATAAATTACCCTGGATCCCAGAAGAAGGGAGAGTTGAAAACTAGCATCAATATATGAGGAACTTGTATGGGCTTTGTGGCATATTTTCTCTAAACTTCTTTCTATTTAATTTTATATTGGAGTGATATAGAGAAAAGTGAAAGGATTTTTTCAGACTTATTGTTCCTTAACTTTAGGTTGGAGTGATATATATAAAATAAAAACTGAAAGAAGGAAAGCAAAAGAAATAGAGACATTGTGGGAACAGGTATTAGAAATTCCACTTAAGCATTTCTCAGAATAATGGTGTTAAAATGAAAAGTCATAAAAGGAAAATAAAGTGCTATACATTTTCACTTTTGCTATGTGGGGCATTATAGTTCATAAATGTAATTTTGTAGTTGATTAAGAAGGACATAAACTGGAGATCAGATAAGTAGCTGTGAAAAAGTTTGGCAACTTAAACAACATTCCTGTGCTTTAGTACACTTGTCAAATGGAAAATAGGAAATTCAAACTAACACTTTTACCTGAATTTGATCTTAATTATATTCAAAAAATTTTTGCATGCCTTATTTACTGTGGTAGATGTTTCAAATAGTTTATACAAACTTCAAAAAATATTCTAGCCTTAGTAATACCAACTTTAGAGTATTTTTGAAGATTAAGTGAGTATTTGGAAGCATGTAATATAGTCAGGGTTAGAAACAGAATTCCAAAATATTGGATCTATTTTAAATATGACTCAAGTGAAGAGGTAATTTAAGTTGTACTATTTCCTTCTAACATAAAATTGAAAGTGAATAGTCTTAAAATATATCCTTGAAACAGAGAAGTTTATAGGCATGTTCAAGGTTTCATAGAGGGAGAGTGAAAATTCAAACCTACGGTAAGTTCAGTACTCTCTCACTTTACCAATTTTCTCATAATATATGGAATAATGTATGTTAAAATGTTTTCTGAAGTGAAAAATAGTACAAAATATGTGTATATTCATGTAAGAATGATTCAATAATTCATCCTTTTGACCAATTACTATTCTACATATACTCACGTGACAAGCACTGTGGTAGGATTTGGGACACAAATTCAAAAGACAAAATGGCTTCCATTTTCCAGCATAACACATGAGCAAGTAAACAGAAAAAGTAAATCCAGAATAATATGATATGAGCTGGAATGGAGGCATATTCTAAGTTCTATAGGAATAAAGAGGCATAGACCTGCCTAGGTCTTTTGGTGGAAATAAAGGTGGAAGAGGATGTATTGAAAGCTTCCCAAAGATGGCAGTTATTCCCTCCTACTTTATTGAAGTATAATTGACAAATAAAATGGTATGTATTTAATGTATACAATGTGAAGATTTGATATATGTATACTTCGTGAAATGATTACCACAATCAACAATTAACACATCTATTACTTCATATAATTACTGTGTGGGTGTGTAAACGTGTGTGTGTGGTGAGATCTACTCTCTTAACAAATTTCAAGTGTATAATACATAATATTAACTATAGTCACCATGCTGTCCATCAGATCCTCATAATTTATCTATCTTATAACTGAAAGTCTGTACCAATTTGTAACTAGTGGGAGCCGGAACCAAACTCAGGTTCGGCTGCTCTTTGCTCAAAAGTCAATGTTCAAGAGACAATGGCTGATGGAAAATGAAAGAGGCTTTATTCAGGAAGCCAGCAACTTGGGGACACGGCAGACAAGCATCCCCCAAACCATCTTGCAGTTGCCAACCAGGCAGCAAGAACTTTTCAAAGAAAGTTTCAAGGGTGTGCAGATGGGAACTACGTGCAGAACAGCATAGTTAGCTCCAATAAGTATCCTGAAACTGGTCATGTGGTGGTCTGGTCAGTGTCATCTTGATTGTTTTAAGCACAGTTCATCTTCAACTCCAGGGTCAGTTTATTCCTATTTCCTTGAGGCCAGTTCTTGGAATTATGCAAGCCATAGACTCAAGATGGAGCAGCTTATGTCATGGCTACAATCTGGTCATCATGCAGTCAGCTTTTTCCCTCTGGTGGTTGTTTTAGTATCTGCAAAACAACTCAAGAATATGTATCGGATACTGTTATCTATGTCCTTCAAGGAGGAGCTAAAGATTCTGTGACTCTATTGTTCTAATCATTAACTGCTTGAGCCTGCTCTTTTGTGACTCAGGGGAGGCCTGGGAGACTACAGATCTTCTACAAACAAGAGACAGGGGACACAGAAGGGCTTTTGTACCTGGGAAGGTCCTGCAGGGTCCTGCTGAGTTTCACGTTGACCAACATCTCCCCATTTTCCCCACCTCCCACCCCCTAGCAACCTGAATTATGCTAAATGGAATAAGTCACACAGAGAAAGACAAACACTGTATGACTATCATGTAAAAGATCATGTACATGGCCAGAGAGTAAGGTCAAGTTCCAGGTGTGGAGAATTCCCTTCTATCTCTTGTTTTCTCTTAGCTAAGCATACCTGGACATACCCAGACTTATTACTGCTCCTATAATTCTTGACCCACTGGCAAGGAGACTAAGTCACTCATCCCCTAGTACTAGAGTCTAAGTGTTATTTTGTTCTATTTCACATGTTCACTTTCCTCTGGGTGGATAATTCAAACCAGAGATATCAACACAGATCCACACATCTTAGATTAAGGGCAGAAGAAGTCAGATGTGAGAGGCTACCCCAGATCTTGTAGACTAAGCTGCTTTGTATAATCCATTTGGTACAAGAGTTCTACATTTGTTGTAGACACTTACCTGTCTATTATTAAAGTTACACTTTGTTTCTTAGATCAATTAAGGTAGCACTCAACTGCAATTATATTGTAAATACAGAAAACAGTGGATCAAGCAGGATTTCTTGGTTGGTGGTATTATCTTAAAATTTTTATTCTTTTCTTACATAACAAGAAGACTAGTATTAGAGGTAGACAGCCCAAGGCCGATGAAGATGATAAACAATCATACAAAGAGTACAAGAGATAGCTAATTAGTGATGCAGCAGTCCAAAGAAGGAGTTAACTTTAGCGGTTATAACATGGATTATATTTTAGAAGTTTCAGCAGTAGTAAACATTTATGCTTTTTAACAGAAAATTCCTGAATGCTTTACATACAATAAATCTATTAATCTTAACAACAGCAACAACAAAACTCTAAGAAAAAGAGCATTATTATTATGGCCCTTGTTTATAAGTGAGGAAATATTCCTAAGCAGAAGCTTTGAAGCCTGGAGTAGATATTAGTATATCAGACAGGTGTTAGACAAGTAGCACAGTGTCAGGTGTAATCTATTGTAGAGTCAGGACACATAAACAATGTATAATCAGAGTCCCAAGCAGAAATCACAGAAAATTTGCGATCAAGCCAAAGTGACAAAGGAGACTCTGAAAGCAGAGTCACTACCTAGTAACTGCTAATAAACTAATAAGGGCATTAGCCTCTAGTTTGCTCTGACAAGCTGTCCTTAACTGATATCTAGGAAGAGTCTTGAAGTAGGATTCAATCAGCAGGATTTTCCTCCCACAGTGTAAACTGTGCTGGGTAGGATGTGGGGGAGGTGATGACAATGGCTCATTTCCCCTGGGGTATAGCCTGGAGTGAGGGCTAAAATTAAGGGGAAGTATCCACACTCCTTGGTGGGTATTGCTGGACAATAGTCATCCTGAAATGAAACTGGTTATCCAAATTATTAGGACAATTTAAAAGTAATTTGATTTCTGCCTCAAAGGATACAGTCAACAGAATGAAAAGGCAACCCACAGAATGGGAGAAAATGTTTGCAAATCATATATCTGATAAAGAGTTAATAGCCAGAATATATAAAGAAGTCTCACAACCCAACAAAAAATCAAATTGAAAAAAAATGGACAAAGGAATTGACTAGACATTTTTCCAAAGAAGATATGCAAATGGCCAACAAGCACATAAAAAGTGTTCAAAGTAAATAAAATCAAATGCAAATCACGATGAGATATTATGTCATACTCATTTGGATGGCTACCAGAAAAATAAATAAATAAATAAAATAAAAAGTGTTTGTGAGGATATGGAGAAAATGGAGCTCTTGTGCATTATTGGTGGGAATGTAAAATGGTGCAGCCATTGTAGAAAACAGTATGGCTGATCCTGAAACAATTAAAAATAGAATCACTGTATGATTCAGCAATTCCACTTCTCAGTATTAGTGGGGAGGAAAAACTTTTCCTCTACCCTCTTAGCTTTATGGTCTAGGGACTGGCAAGTTAAACTAAAAGAAGACAGATTAACAGGAGAAAAGGCATACAATTTTCATTAATATTTTACATGCATGGACTTTCACAGAAAAGAAGTGAAGCTCAAAGAAGTAGTTAGAATTGGGGGCTTATACACCATTTTAACAAAGGAAAGAGGGTTTGGTCTTTGAGGCAGGATAAATCATGGCCCAGTTATTAGGAAATATATGGAAAAACTAATGGAAGATATGAGATTTTTTTAGTAAGGTTTATTTAAGCAGACTCATCTTGGTGCTCACTCTGTCTCTGTCCTTTTGCTGGTATTGGAAAGGGGGGCACCTTCATAAGGGAAATTTATGCTTCATTCACAAAGGGAAACTTGTACTACTTTAGGCAAATAAAGGGAGGACAGAGAACTTTTCTGCATCTGCTGATTTTCAGTTGTCTTAATCTCAAAATAATCCTTATGTCAAAGCGGCATATCCTGATCCCCTTCAACACATAGCCCAAATAATTTAACGTAAGGGTTTCCAACAGATATTTATATTGATGTCCATAGGAGCCTTATTCACAGTAACCAAAAAGTAGAAGTGGCCTAAGCGTCTACGGACAGATAAATGGATAAACAAAATGTGATATATACATTCACTGGAATATTAAGCCTTAGAAAGGAAGGAAACTCTGACAACATGGATGGACCTTGAGGACATTATGCTAAATTGAAATAAGCCAGTCATGAAAAGACAATTAATGTATGATTCCATTTATATGAGGTCCCTAGAGGAGTCAAATTAATAGAGATAAAAAGTGGAATGGTGATTGCCAGGGACTGGCGAGAGGGGGAAATGAAGAGCTATTTTTTAATGGGCATAGAGTTTTAGTTTTGCAAGATGAAAAAAGTTCTGAACATTTGTTGCACAACTTTGTGAATGCACTTAACACCACTTGAACTGTATACTTAAAAATGGTTAATATGATTAAAAATATGAACATGGACTGCAATGTCAAGAAAATTGGACTTCTTTCTGTAGGCAGTGGACAGCTGGCCACTGAAAGCATGTAAAGAGAGAAATGACATAAACAGATTTGTAGTTTGGAATTACAGTCTAACCGACATGAAGGAGATGCATGGGGATTGGGAGGGGTAAGGAGACTGAAAATAACTAAGATTCTATCCAACACACATGAATTTTGAAATATTATGCTATGTGAAAGAGGTCAGTCACAAAAAAACACATATTATATGAGTCCATCTATGTGAAATGTCCAGATTAGGCAAATCTAGATTGATAGAAATTGTATTAGTGTTTGCCTAGGGCAAGGCGGTTGGAGGGGCTGAGAGGAGACAGAGTATGGGGTTTCTTTTTGGAGTGATGAAAATGGTCTAATATTGATTCTGGTGATACGTTGCATAACTCCGTGAATACAGAAAAGATTATTGAATTAGACATCTCAAATGGGTGAATTTTACCTTAATAAATAAATATATATATATTGTATTTAATTTTCTCTCTCTCTTTCTCTCTTTTATATATATGTAGTTCTTAAAGTTCTTTCACAGCATCTAATGTGTTTAATATCATAGATTTCTGATCAGAATGGGCTTATTGCAAAGCTCTCATCAGTGGGTCTTCCTGGGCCCCATGAAACTATAATCAAGGCAGTAAGAGGCTGAGATGCTATTTTCATTTTCATCCTACTGACCGTAAACTGAGATGTTTCACATTTGCAAACTCTCACTAGTGGGCCTTTCTCAGGTAGCACAGGTTCAACCAACCACAGGATGGTTTGAAGACTGGATTCTGTATAAACGTATTATGGGCAGGACACAATAGAAGTGGTAATATTTGCTCCTGGAAAGTCACGTTACTACTGAGACTGAAGGTGGAAACTATGGGATAGAGAGATTACCTGACTCTCCCCGCTTACTTACAACTTCCCACCTCTGAGGGCGTGGAGTTGGGGAACACAGAAGAAAAGAGAAGAGAATGAAGAAGGAAAAAGAAGAGTGTAGAGCATTATTGCGATTGCATTCAATCAAAGTTTATGGAGAAGAATAAACTTTAATCGAAGAAGATATCAGTGCTTCCTCCATTGCAGGAGCCAAGGAAGATAGACCATTATTGATCCTGTAGAACCAGCCTAGGGAAAACTTCAACATTACCTGGGTGGGATTGTGACTAGAATCCCCTTTTCATATAAGAACTGTATTTCAGGGAAACACCTGAGAGAGATCAGGATTTAGAAGTTGGAAGCTACCTTGATGCTTTAACCTGTCATTTGCATCATGACCTCATAGCTTGTCACATATGCTTTTGTAAAAATGTGCATCTTCTAAGTGCCTGATACTTTGTGAAGCTAGTAAAAAGAATAGTTAAACACTGACATTATTAAGTTGATCCAGAAAAAAAAAAGTCATGGCTGACAGGACTGTAGAATGTTGCTTTCTACAAATTAATGAAGAAAAAAATACTGTGGCTCTCTCTAAGGTAATAATTCAGTTGGCAAGAGCAAGCCAGAAGGAGTTTGGCAGTAGAATTTCCTTCTCAACATTCATTACCACCCCTTCAAATCTACATTGAGGTCCCAAGGGAAAAGTGGTGAGAAGAATATGAAATGTTTAGGGTTTTGTTGGCATTGGCTTTTGCAAGAAAAACGTATTACTATTACAGAGAGAAAATTTTATCTCTATCACAACAAAATTGTGGTTTAAAAACAGATGCTTCTAGAAAGTCCTCCATTCCTCTCTTCACTCATGTAAATTCTTTATGAAAAAATCAAGCTCAAGGTGCTATTTCTCATGGAGCCCACCAGCCCTATCTGATCTTCACCTTCTCACAACAACTTAGTGTTTGCACTGAATTACCCAGCATTTGGTATATATCCTTTTCTAATGATGACTTTTCCATGAGTCTCTGTTTTTCCACTGTAAGAAAATTTCTCTTTGTTTTTTTGTTTGTTTGTTTGTTTGTTTTTTGCGGTACGCGGGCCTCTCCCTGTTGTGGCCTCTCCCGTTGCGGAGCACAGGCTCCGGACGCGCAGACTCAGCAGCCATGGCTCACGGGCCCGGCCGCTCCGCGGCATGTGGGATCTTCCTGGACCGGGGCACGAACCCGTGTCCCCTGCATCGGCAGGCGGACTCTCAACCACTGCGCCACCAGGGAAGCCCTCTCTTTGGTTTTGAAGTCTAGCTCACCAATGTGCAAGTCAGAGAACTAGAATCCTACGAGAGGAAAATGTGTGCATCCATTAATGTGTAGAAAAAGAAAGTATGATGTCATATTGTTCATTATTTCTGTTGCATTTCACCTCCATCTCAATGTCTTTATTAACCAGCTTTTGACCTTTTAGCTTAATCACATATTCTAGGTTCTGGGAATCAACTCTTAGACTCAAGAACATATTTGGCTTTTCAGTTTTATTTTTACCCTGACCACTTCCATGAAGTTTTCCTTTGAAGTCTTTCTCTATTCTGATTTTTCTTGGCTACTGTCTAACTTACGGGGCCCTGGTCTCTAGGCCAGTGTCAAGATTGGGTTAATTGACTTGTCTTTCTGCCCAAAACACCTTGATCTGCGGCAGGAAGACTTTTATTACACGTATAATCTTCATGCTGCCAGTCATAATTTTGAGCATATAACGGCAATTGAAAATATTTTCATTTAGTCATGTGATTAAAATTCAATGAAGCAAACCAGGAAACCAAATAAACAGCTTTGTCTACTAGGCTTCAAAAGTAATTTTAATGGATTCTCATTCTTCTGATGAGTTGATTGAATTGATTGGTGACCCTGGCTGTGTGTAGACACAACCTAAATGAACCCAGGTACTTAATGGATCATTGGTATGGAAAATTCTTTGTTGTCTCTTGATTATACACAAAGAACAAGCAGAGAACAATAGAACAATTGCGTACAATACTGCGTCTACTACAGTAATTACATGCTGTCATGACTGATGCTGGTTTTCCAAGCCTCTGAGAGACTAGTTAAAAAGAATAAGCATTTCTTCAAACTTAATATATGACAAGAAGCAAGGTCTCTCTTCTCTGGAGAGCAGCTATTTCTTCTTTCTGTCACTTTCCAGCAAGCGTTTTGTATTTCTTTGAAGTAGCAATTGTCATTGTTTGTTTTACATTTACTGACTTGATATAAAACAAGTGCTCAGCCAGGTATCCTAGCAACGCAGAGCCTTTTTTATTTCTCTCTGGTGCTTAGTTATTAAATGCTCTGGAGCCTTTTCTCAAGCTATTAAGGGACACATATGGCTCATCTAAGGCAACACACTTCATCTTGGTCTAACTTATTGGAAATCAAGATTCATTACCATGGATTATTCACCTCAAAAAGGGACACTCTTGGCCCTGAATGATCTCAGGAGGCTGGGAATAACTCCAAAATGGTCTTAACCTAGACACCTTGAGGAAAGCAAGGCCGCAGATTAGAAAGGGATGATGTCTCCTTCTCCCACGGGGCTCTGCCTCTCATCGCCTTGACAGCAGGCTGCACTCCCAGGCTGAAGGATGTAGGAGTCAGCCAAATTAAATGTGGTCCAGCTCTGTCACTAATAAGTCTTGTGATTTTCAACAGGTGATTAGGTTCAGGCTTATTCATGATTTAATCCAAGAGAAGGGGGTGTCAGTCATCTGAGGAGACTGAGTGGACGGCCTGGCACTCTGTGTATCCTCTGAGGTGTTGACCAAAATCCCCAGACAAAAGCAGTCAATGGCAGAGGACACTATCCACAGGACAAATGAATGTGTGAATCGAAAATGAAACGACGATAGCAACAGTTGGGGAAATGGGCTTGGGAAAGGAGCTTCTAGAAAGGCAGAGATCTCAGACTCCAGACAGAATGGTTCTTTCCTCAGTACCAGAGAAAAGCAGAAGTAGTCCTAGTCTTTGGAAGGGAGTGGAAGTGGGGTTGCTACTACTGGTGTGTGAGTCACTTGTGAAGTTTTCAGAAATTTTGCTAGCTTGTTTTTAAATCTGCCACTGTTAAAATTAAATTACATAAACTTACAATAAAAAAAATACGTTAGAACACAACACCAAATGCTGACGAGGATGTGGAACAATGAAAACTCTTTCATTGCTGGTGGGAATGCGGAATAGTGCAGCCAAATTGGAAGACAATTTGGTGGTTTCTTAGAAAACCAAACATACTCTTACCATAAAATCTAACAGTCACACTCTTTGCTATTTAACCAATGGAGCTGAAAACTTACGGCCACACTCAAATCTGCACATGGATGTTTATAGCAGCTTTATTCATAATTTCAAAATTTGGAAGCAATTAAGATGTCCTTCAGTAGGTAAATAAATAAATAAACTGTGGTGCATCCGGTGTTCAAAAGAAATGAGCTGTCAAGCCATGAGAAGCCATGGAGGAATCTTAAATGCATATTACTAAATGAATGAAGCCAATCTGAAAAGGCTACATACTGTATGATTCCAACCATATGACGTTCTGGAAAATACAAAACTATGGAGACAATAAAAAGATCAGTGGTTTCCAGGGGTAAGAGGGGAGAGAGATAAAAACGCAGAGCACAGAGGATTCTTGGGGCAGTGAAAATACTCTATACGACATCATAACAATGAATACATGTCATTATACATTTGTCCAGACCTATAGAATATACAACACCAAGAGTGAACCCAAAGATACTGTGGACTTTGGGTGATTATGATGTGTCAATGTAGGTTAATCCTTCGAAACAATTGTACCACACTGGTGCGGGTGTTGATAATAGTAGAGGCTGTGCCTATGTGTGAGGGCAGGGAGCAGATGGGAAACTTCTGTACTTTCCTTTCAATTTAGTTGTAAGCCTAAAACAGCTCTTAAAAAAAGTTAGAAAATGCATTTAAACAAAAGTAACAAATACTCAAACTCCTCAGTCCCTTATTATTTTATTATATTCCAATAATATCTATGTATTGGTATTATTTACACTAGGAATTAGCAAATACTATAAATTAGAGCTTTGGGAGGAGAAAGCTGTATTGACTTTCAGAGCACTTTTTTTTTTTTTTTTTTTTTTGCGGTACGCTGGCCTTCCACTGCTGTGGCCTCTCCCGTTGCGGAGCACAGGTTCCGGAAGTGCAGGCTCAGCGCCATGACTCACGGGCCCAGCCACTCCGCGGCATGTGGGATCTTCCCGGACCGGGGCACGAACCCGTGTCCCCTGCATCGGCAGGCGGACTCTCAACCACTGCGCCACCAGGGAAACCCCAGAGCACTTTTCATATATCCTGTGAGGCAGTCAGTGTGGTGACCATCATCATCTTATCACTGATGTAGATATTAAACATTTAAGTGACTTGTTTGAATCATATCTTAAATGACTGCATAGAGATGGAATCCTAAGTCTCCTGATTCCTAGTCCCCAAATATAACTTTTCCTTCTCACACTCCATTTATTTTTCTTTTCATAAGAGGCCAGACAGTAGATCTTTGGTGATTTCATGTCACCCTTTAAGCTTGCTTAGCAGATCATTGTGTTACATCTGAGACACACCTAATTCCCTGTTACTCTCTGGGCCATATATTCCACTTTCCTCAAGGGTAGTAATACCTCCCCTGTCTACCTTACAGGTTTATTGTGAGAAAGAAGTGACAAATGGACAGGAAAGTACTTTAAAATAAATATAGTGCTGTTAAAATTTTATGGAGTATTTTTTATTAGATGCTCTTAATTTGTATTATCATCTCCCAGTTATAATAATTACATTGCTAGTAAAAAGACACAAAGGGTGTTTATTGCTGGGAGTTTAAAAGAGAAGTAATAAAGATGTTAAAAAAAAAAAGAGAGAAGTAAATTGGACACATGAAATTTCTGCCACATTCTCTCTTCACTCAACTGATTAGATTCATTTTACAGGTATAGTGAGTTTGTAGCTCAAGTTGAAGGAAGTGGTAAATGTAAAGAGAAAAAGTGGATGATTTGGAAGTTTTTACTAAATTTAAATAAGTAATTTAACTGAAGGTTATAACAGTAAGAGACAGAAGAAATGAAAAGGAAGTTAAGCTGTGACCAATATGAAGGCAAATGTTTCTTAGCAATATAAATTGTTCTTTGGTGGGACGTTGTGTGGAGGAGTCCAGAAGAATTAAGTTGTGTGGTTAAGTTGTCTAGGGCTTGTGAAACTCAAAATTGACTTCCATTAATCTGGAATTCTGTAAGAGAAAGGAGTCAACTGTACTTAGAAGACAAAATTACACTAGGTGACTGGATTATCACATAAGGCTATTACAGATACAGGAGAGGAAAAATTTTCCTTGACCCTCTGAGCAATCCTGGCTGGATCTGAAAATCAAAGTGACAAAGACAGATTAACAAGAGAAAAACATACAAATTTATTTATGCTTTACATGACACAGGAGCTTTCAGAATAAAAGACCCAAAGATACAATTAGAACTGAGTAGTTTTTGCTAGGTTTAATGAAGAGTGGATGGCTGTGGAGAAATATAATAGCAAAAGACAATGAGGTAAGTGCAGTAAACTGGGGGAAATTTACCAAAGCCTGTTTGCATTCTTCTTAGCATCCCTTTGTTTTCGGAGATAAGAAAGCTCCTCTCCTCTGAGTATAGGGAGGGCACCTCTCAAATAAGTGTTTTATGACCTGTTTCAGGGGAGAAGGGTAGGGAGGAAGTTCAGAGTGACCTCCTGCTTCTGCTGTTTTCTCAGACTCTTTCAGCTTAAATTCAGTATGCCAAGGTGCCATATTTTAGGATACTCTGTCCTGAGCCCCCTCACAGGCAAAAGTTGAAAAATGTAAATTTAGACAGAAAGAAAAATAAGCCTTAGTTCTGATATCCTTCACAAAATTATAGATTTGGAATTAAGGAGGGAAAAATCTCATTGATCTTTTTCAGCATCAAAGGAGAATTTTTACATTTCCTTACTGAGTTTTAATTTTTCTTGCTCCCCTTACTTTTATGTACATTACATGTGTATTTTTTATTAATATCTGTAGCTTCATGTAACATTAGATACTAACAAAATTTTGGAACTCATGAGTTAATTTTTAACCTCACATATAGGCAGTAGACATAGTTGAAGATATAATGGCCAAAATTTTTCCAGGATAATAGAAGTCAACAAAATATATGTCCAAGAAGCTCAGAGAGTGCATCAGGATGAACATAAAAACAGACTCAAATACACACACACATATCTATAAATGTCATAGCCAATGGGCAAAAAGCAAAGATAAAGAGAAAATCTTCATTGTAGCCATGGGTGGGGAAAAAAAAAGAAACAATGCATATAGAACAAAATTAAGAATTGCAGAAAACTTTCTGTCAGAAGAAAATAGAGGGAGTTACTTTTTTTATTCTGAAAGAAGGAAATAAAAACCTATCAACTCGGCATTCTAAATTGAGAAAAAAATATCTTTTAGAAATGAAAATGAAATAATAACTTTCAGGCAAACAAAAGCTGAGAGAATTCAGGCTTAGCAGAACATTCTTCATGCAGAATGAATGTGATACTAGATGGAAATTTGCCTATACACAAAGAAATGAAGAGCACTGGTATGATAAAAAATAAGGGTTAATACACAAATTTTAATGTTTCTATTATTATGTGTAATGACTTTAAAGACTTTACAAAGCCAATTTAGTAATAATATATTGAGGATTTTTAATGTATTTAGAAGTAAAATGTATGACAAAAATAGCAAAGATAAAGGAAGAAGTTAAATTATATATTTATATATATATAAAAGCATAGAGCAACCACTAAAAATAATTACAAAGCAAGTAAAATTCATAAGCCAATAGTGGAGATAAAATGAAGTTAATGATAAATTCTCAGTACAGGAGATGGCCAGAAAATAGAGGAAAACTGAAACGGAACAGATGAGACAAATAGAAATAACTATCATGATGATAGATTTGAATCTAAGTATATCAATAATTACAATAGGTATAAATGATCTAAATATTCCAAACAAAATCAGAGACTGTCACACTTGACAAAGAAAGTGAGACCCTATAATATCCTCAAAGATTTTTAAGAATATAAAGGGATTGTGAGACAAAAAAAAAAAAAAAAACCTCTTTGAGACCAGCTAATTTATTCTAATATACATATATTAATTAGGTTGGGAAGGAAATGCAGATTCTGTAATTTTAATATATTGGATTTCTGTAATTTTAATATACTGTCCATAACAAAGTAAAATGAAATACTATAATTCCAAGATCTACAGTAAATCTTGGGATTGAGAATGGGAAAATATTAATGGTGCATGATATTAAGTGCCTGTCATCCAACCACATTAGAAGAGCACATGTTCAGCTTTTAATAATCTAGCCAAAGGGAAGGTAAAGCCACTTCTTTTATACATATAGACTCACGTATATTTTTGGCCAACATACTGATGAACATTTTTCTAACAGAGAATACATAGACACCCAAGTTAGCACATGGACACTGACATAAAAATAGCTAGAGGAATCCTTTTAATCATGATTATATAGTGATAACTGGACTGGAGAGGACTTCAAATCAAATGTCCTTGCCCAGATGAGATATATATATATATATATAATATTTCAACTATCATCTGACTCCACCATCCTCAGCACATTCAACATCATTGTCCACACTCTTTCTGCAATAGTTCCTTTACTTGCTACAGTTAAGAAGCACTCTCCTGGTTTTCTGTCCTCTTTAAGGAGTGCTTCTTCTCAGTTTACTTTGGAGATTGACACCTTCTACCTCACACAAAATTTTGGTGTAACTTAAATCTATCAGTTCACTCTATTCTCTCTTTCTAGCCAATAATACATTTTTATTGGATGGATTAATGTATGAATGAGCATGTAAATGTTAATTAGTTCCAAATTTTCCAGGGAATGAACCAATGTGATTTTTCTTGGGAGCTTTCTTTCTCTTTACAAAATTTATAATATATTTTATTTAACCCAATGTACCCAGAATACTATTTTTTTAACATTTATTTTATTGAAGTATGGTTGATTTATAATATTGTGTTAGTTTCTACTGTACAGCAAAGTGATTCAGATATATATATATCTTATTTTTCACATTCTTTTCCGTATGGTTTATTACAGGATATTGAATGTAGTTCCCTGTGCTATACAGTAGGAATTGTTGTGGGAGCTTTCAATTTATAACTATGTTTGTTCCTTTCTTTGGCAAGCATTTATTGCTTTGTCTTATTTCATACTGAGGGTTGATATCAAATCTATTGCTTACAGATACTTTTCATGCATGAACCTGTAATGGATGCTGTATAGTTGTTTAATGGCTTTTATTTATTTTTCCAAGAGTTATGCTAGACACTTTATATGTTTCTCATTAAATTCTCACCACAATCCTGTTAAATATGTATTACAGTCCCAAATTAAAGATGAATATGTAAGTGTCAGGGGCTAAGTCAGCTGCACAAAGCAAACCCATCTAGTTAATTTTGAAGCCAGCATTAATAGAGGGTTGGTGAGACCTTCAAGATGGCATAGGAGTAAGATGCGGAGATCACCTTCCTCCCCACAAATACACCAGAAATACACCTACATGTGGAACAACTCCCACAGAACACATATGAATGCTGGCAGAAGACCTCACACTTCCCCAAACGGTCTTGGTGCTCTGGCTGTGTGTCAGGCCTGTGCCTCTGAGGTGGGAGAGCCAAGTTCAGGACATTGGTCAACCAGAGACCTCCCAGCTCCACATAATACCAGATGAAGAAAGCTCTCCCAGTGATCTCCATCTCAATGCTAAGACCCAGCTCCACTCAAAGACCAGCAAGCTACAGTGCTGGACACCCTATGCCAAACAACTAGCAAGACAGGAACACAACTTCATCCACTAGCAGAGAGGCTGCCTAAAATCATAATAAGGTCGCAGTCACATATAGGTTGACATCTTTAAAGAGTTCTTTTGTGTGTTTCTGAGAAAGTAAAACTAGGCTCAAGGGAAAGATGTAGACAGAAAGCCTGAAGTTTAGTAGGGGAAAACTATCCTAAGAAATCCTTCTTCTGTCTACTCATGTGCTGCTTGATTCAATCTTTCAATGGTTTTCTACTTGAGGCAGTAATTCAGGTCATTTATCTCTTTGATGCATTTCCAGAAAACTCATCAGAGTTGAAAAACTTTGAAAAACTCATCAGAATTGGCATTTAGCTAGATTGACTAATAAAAACGAAAGAACATACCAAATAATTTATCAGATGGGGGCATTATTACCAACCTTACAGAAATAAAAAAGATTATAAGAGAATACTGTGAAAATTATATACCAACAAATTAGATAAACTAGATCAAATAAATAAAGTCTTATAAATGCATACTTACCAAAACTGATTCAAGAACAAATAGGAAGTTGGAAGAGACCTATAACAAGTAAAGAGATTGAACCTGTGATCAATTACCTCTCAACAAAAAAATTCCAGGGTCAGTTGGCTTTGCTGGTGAATTCTACCAAACTTTTAAAGAAGAATTAACACTAATCCTTTTCAAACTCATAAAAAAAAAAACAAAAACAAAGGATAGAAGAGAACACTTCCTAACCCATTCTGTGAGGCCAATATCACCCTGATACAAAAGCAGAGAATGAAAGCACAAGAAAACTACTGATTAATATTACTGTTAAATATAGATGCAAAAATCCTCAATAAAAAATTAGCAAACTGAATTCAGCAACATACTAAATCATTATATACCATGACTGAATTAGACTTATACTAGGAAAATGGTGTTTCGATGTAAAAAAATCAATCCATGAAATGAAGTGGGAGGGGGGGAAGCACATGATCCATTCAGTTGATGCGTAAAAAACATTTAACAAACTATAACACCATTTCATGATAAAATACACACACACACACACACACACACAGAGACATTGAAAACTAGAAATAGAATGAAACTTCCTCAGCATTATAGAGAACATTTATGAAGAACTCATATCTAAAATCATACTCAATGGTGAAAGACAGTGCTTTCTCTCTAAGATCAGAGAGAAGAAAAAGATGGCTGCTTTCATCACAGCTATTAGCATCACTATTTAACATTGCACGGAAATGGTGGTAGAAATGGAGATTCTGCATGGGCTCACATAGCCACTGTTGAGTGCTCAATCTGACACCAACAGAAACCAATGCTGATATGACACCGTCCCTGGGGTGATCAGTCAGGTACCTGGTGGCAGATTGATTACACTGAACCACTTTCATTGTGGAAGGGACAGCATTTTGTTCTTATTGGAATAGACAATTACTCTGGATATGGACTTGCCTTCCTAGCACTCCATTCTTTCACCAAAACTACCACCCACAGACTTAAGTATGTCTTATGTACCACCATGATATTCCTTACAGCACTGCTTTGACTCGACGAACACACTTCACAGCAAAGGAAGTGCAGCAATGAGCCAATGGGCCCATGCTCATGGAATTCACTGATTTGATCATGTGCCCCACCATCCTGAAATAGTGGGCTTGTTAGAATGATGCAATGACATTTTGAAGACTTAGTTAAAATGTCAGATAGGTGGTAGTGTCTTGCAGGGATGGTGCAAGGCTCTCCAGAAAGCTGTATATGCTCTGAATCCCCACAATTACAAGAGAACTCAGTTACAGAAGTGAGGACTGTAATTGCCATGAGGATTTTCTCTTCATTTTATTGTAACTGTATGTGTGTGTGTGTATACATATATATCACACATCTATTGTATATATATATCAATGTTATATCAGAGCATTTAAGTTAGGCAGCATTATGACCTTGTTATTGTCTTTATTTGGAGGTTTAGTATGGTTTAAGGAGTTGCATGTGGGTGTCAAGTTGACAAGGGGTGGACTTGTAATTATTAATCGTATGTATCAACTTGACTGGCCACAGTGTACCAGATTAAACATTATTTCTGGGTGTGGCTGTGAGAGAGATTAGCATTTGAATGAGATTAGCATTTGAATCAATGGACTCAGTAAAGTAGATGTCCTCCTCAATGTGGATGAACATCATCCAGTCCATTGAGGAGCGTAGTAGAACAAAAGAAGGAGGACTTTGCCCCCTTTTTTTTGAGCTGAGACATCTCATCTCGTCTTCTCCTGCCCTTGGGCTTCTACTAAATTATACCATCTGCTTTCCTGGGGCTCTAGCTTACAGACAATTAACTGTGAGACTTCTCAGCCTCCATAAATGTGTGAACCAATTTCTCCTAATCTCTCTCTCTACCTCTCTCATACTCTCTCATATATATGTGTATATACACATACATACATACATCTTATTGTTTCTGCTTCTTTGGAGAACACTAATACTTTTAATCATTTTGTCTGAAATAATTATCACAACCTCTCCAATCTAATGCAGACAATATTTAAATTATGTGATCATGGTTTACAATTATACAACTTATTGGGAGACATTTAAACAAGATATAGGTCCTCAGATTACAAATATAACTGATGTTCTCTCTAAAGTGTGATTATCTGTAGATATTTTAAGCCTAAAGATGTCAAACACACATACAAACCTTTAGAAAACCAATAAAATTATGGTATACAGCAGTGGTATTTCCTCGAATGGCAGAAAAAAATAAAATTTAACTTACAGAAGACATTATTCTAGTATAAAGTAATGTGAATGGAGTTATCATCTAATGATATGAGGAAAAATATTTTCACATTCAGCTGAGGAGCTGAAGGGCAAATAACTCCATTTGTGGAATTTGATGAGCCCTAAAATGCGAGTAATTTCTCTTTATCTATAAAGAGAGCCGTGAAAGTCTCAACATAAGTCTAGTTCCCATTTGCTCCTCCTGTCAATATGATTAACTGAAGTCTTTAGGTGGTTATTATGAGTTCTAATAAGGAGTCTGTGAGTGAATTTTTAGTCTTTTAGAGTAACACTTCTGCTTACCGAACTCTGAAGCAAACATTTCAAGCCAACAGACACAAGACTGCTAGTGAAAGTACAGTTTTCCAAAACATCACAATCCACTCCTTAGACATAGAATGTGTTATTGAGGGAAGACTATGTTGGCTTTCATGTGTGGGAGTTTTCTCCTAGGTCAGGAGATACACATGAGCAGTTGCAATCTCAAGGCCTCCTACATCCACTTGGACTCTCATGATTCTCCAAGTACATGGTGCCTTAAAAAACTAATTCCCAGTCTTCCCTGGTGGCGCAGTGGTTGAGAGTCCGCCTGCCGATGCAGGGGACACGGGTTCGTGCCCCGGTCCGGGAAGATCCCACATGCCGCGGAGCGGCTAGGCCCGTGAGCCATGGCCGCTGAGCCTGTGCGTCTGGAGCCTGTGCTCCCCAACGGGAGAGGCCACAACAGTGAGAGGCTCGCGTACCGCAAAACAAAACAAAACAAAACAAAACAAAAAAAACACAACTAATTCCCAAATCTCGCATTGTATCTTGCTGAGTCTTCATACACCACACATTACTGAAAATAATTGAAAAATAGCAAGGAACTAATGAAAAATCCAAACTTCAATTTGGCCAGCCACTGGAAGCTATCTGTGTATCTCACTTTTTAAATCGAAATTCCTTATTTTAAAGTAATTAAATATCAATTTACTTTCTTTAAGTTTTTCAAACTACTTTAGCTAAAGCCAATGGTTCAATTGTTTGCTTCAAAAAGAAATATGAGTATGTATGTTCTTGTAAATTATAAAATTCAATTTTTATCATCTTCTATTCTTGCATTAATCTTTTTTTATCAAATGATGAGTTTAAGTAGATAAAATATCACCATTAAAAATATATTTACCCAGATATACACATACATACACGTGCACACACACCCACTACAGATCAACCCAAGAACAGCCCTCATGTTGATTTTCAGCTTAACTCCACTCTTAGGTTTGTACTTGAAGCAACTGATTAACATAAGGTGAAATATATTGCAATTAAACTTTGAAATAATTTTAGGAAAGTGATGGCATCAAAAGAAAAGGGTAAAACCAAGATTTGCATATCATACCATTTTACCTTCTTCTTTTCTATATTCTTATGTAAAAAATGCTTTTTTTTCTCCTGACATTTCTTTTTAAACACCTTTTTATTATCCTTTTCAGTGGGTAAACTGATTTACTGTCTTGCTGCCTAAGCACTACTACTGGTGAACAGACCTTATCTCTGGCCTAATATTGAATTTTTTGTTGTTGTTTTTGCTTTTTGTTTTTTTTACTTCATTTTGATTTTGGACACCTGGATCTCCGTGTATCTATTAATGGGAAATTCGAGTGACTGGAAAATATCTAATACAGTATTTAGTACTTGTGTATCTTTAGAACACTTCCAAAGATATAGTGAAAAAAAGTGAAATTTTTTTTGAAGGAAGGCTTATGTTTTTTTTTTTCCTATTCAATACAGAGCAAAGGGAGATTTGACCAATATTTAGCTCATCCGATACCATCGTCTCACCTGATTTCATTATGTCATGTGTTTCCGATTGCACACATTAATCTGCAGCATCCTGCGATTTCCCAAAGTAGAAGTCATATTATGAAATTAAAAGGCTTTTATCAAGGTATTATGTCTGTTTACCAATGAACATGTGAAATAAAATCATTGCCTTCTAAGTGAGGTCAAACCTCACGATGGCAGGCAAATCACCCTGCCAAATCAGCACCACATCACACAAATTTCTCAGACTATGCCACAGTGCAGAGATGGCATAGGGTCTGATCTGCTTTGGTAATGAATTAACCTCATCCATGAGTGTATTTATACTATACACCAGTCTGAGAGATTGTGTATTATAAATGATAAAAAAATGAATTGAGTTAAGAAAATTGTTATGATTTCCAAGGGTCCTTCAATGCCTGCATTATATGATTCTAAGACTCTTACCTAGAAAACATCTGATTTAATTGACCAAATATGTTTGTCTATTCAACTTAACAGATACTGCAGATGTGAATCCTGGACTGGAGAATTGATAAAGTTAATTGTGTGAATGTTTTCTTTCCAGGCAGACAATCAAGAGAGTTAATCATTAAAAGCTTTTTGAAAATGGAGGTTATTGGATAATATAGTCTAATTATTCTACCTAAATCACAGTATTCTTGAATATTATTAATATTAGCCTTTTTTTCCACTTAGCCTCTCATATTATTTTATTAGCCCAAACCTGACGTGGATAGACTCCTTCTAGCATTTTCAATCGTGAAAAGTTTTAAAAGGAACATCAATTGTATATAAATAAACTCCATATACATCCAATATTTAAGGGTAAAACAACATTAATAATATCTATTTTATGTCTAATACCTCTCATTAGTTTTGCCTGAGGTTTTCCATGTCTTTTAAAATATCTTTTAATTCTTAAATTCCGCTTTCATCCTCCTTCTTCCAAGCAATTTATTTGTAGAAGAAACCAGGTAATTTATCCTATATAGTTTCATACACTCTGGAGATATTAATTTTTACTAAGAATTCAACCAAAATGCTATTAATACAATGCTAACCATTTAGCATCATATTTCACTTGCTATTTTTCCAAGGTTCTTTTACAGGATCTGATTTGATCCATTTGGTCCTTCCATCACAAGTAAAATCCTTAATGAGAATGGCACCTCTAGGGAACCGTAATGAGATACGAGGTTAAAGAAGCCATGTCAATGCATGGGTTTGGATTTATGGCAAGCCCGTTCCCCTGGGCCTCTCATAGTGTCCCATGTCAGAGCAAACTGGCCCCGAACCATTGCCTGGCCTCTGTCTGTAGGCCACAGGCACTGAAGTGGTTTGCACAGTGGAAAAGAAAAGAGGAAAAAAAAAAAAAAGAAGCCACCAGGTCAGACTGGTCATATGTTTACCCTTAGTTGTTTGAGGTCAGCTGCTAAAAGCTGAGTTGCCATCAAGGTGAGATCCCAGGGATGCTTATCAAACTTCAGTGGCAACAAGCAAGGCAAAATTATTTTAAAGGAATACTGAATTTTAAAATTATGGAAGAAGCAAAGACAACAGGATGCAAATCAAGGGAAGATTTGAGCAAACAATTTAATAGAGGCATAGCCATAGCCAGTACAAGTATGTGGAAACAATGTTAAGGAATATTTCTTCTAAGGCCAAGTTTGAAGTTTTATATAAATCTTAACAGACTGGACACATACTAGGTTACATTGGAAATCCAAATATTAATTTCCTAATTTTATGGAGAAAGTATTAAGCTCAGATTGATTTCTTATTTGAATAATTCTTTAATTTCAGCATACTGCTTTCAAATGATCTTAGTGTTTTTAATTCTAACATTCTATGTTGCCTAGACCAAGAAAAATGTTAGTTTCAAAAACATATTTAGCATTCCCCAAAAAAACAATTTGATACCTACATAATCAACCAAAAGGATTTTTTTTTTTAATTCTAAGTTCATTAATCAACCAAGTTTGGAATCCACTGCTTAGATCAGACCAAACCTCACAGTTCTACCTCTTTTTATTTTATTGTTTGTTTGTTGACATATTTAAATGATAGAGACCAGAAGTAACAAGATATACAGAAAATTTTTCTTATTTCGGAGTCAACCTTGTTTTTCAAACTTGGGCAACTTAGCTTCTAAGAGCCTCCCTTTCCTCTCCTTTAAAATAGAAATTAAAATACACACCTTAACCATGAGTATTAAATCAAATAATTTAAGAGACTGGATGGTAGTAAGTACTCAATAAATGCTAGCACTTAATCTTCTTTTAATCAATAATGCATTGCTTAAAAAAACAGGTGCACTAATGGCTATATTTAATACAGGCATAATTTTGCCATTAATTATTTGTAAAAATAAAAGAAGCAATGAGTAGGTTTATTTTAATTCATTTTTAAACATATAGGTCTTGCTGTTGAGTTTATTAATTCATGCGTTTATGTTCAGGGTAAATTAGGGTCCTCTAGAGAATCAAGGGATATTTTTTCTTCAATAACAAATCATTTCTAAAAGGGAAACTTAAAAAGCATCTGCAAGCTTTGAAGATTATAACATTTGCTGGTGTAAACATGGGAGAATACATGTAATATATATTACTAGTGGCCTGTTGGTCAAAGAAGTCAGAAATGCTCCCAGAGGTAAAATAACTGTGAGAGGCGCATTTAACAACAAATAAGGTAGGAAAGACTTTTCCATGACCTTGTTCTTGTCTCTTCCAGTCTCAACTAGTACATTAATCACTCAGACAACGAGACACACTAAACAGCTGGCCTGAACATCCTGTGACGTCCTGGAGTTTTCATAATTGGTGTTGGCTAGTAGTGCTAGCCTAGGAATACTCAGGATGGCTACACTGAACGTGGAGATGCAAAAGATTTCTTCATTTGTCTGCTCCTCCGGGGAATCATTTGTTTGGAACCTGGAACCAACTGAGATTTTCTGTTATACAAGCAGCCTTTAGGTTATCCAACCACACTCAGCATGGGCTTGGCTTGCCAAGGAAAACCTCCCTGCTTCAAATTCTAAGATTTTCCTTTATACTTAAATTGCACATCTGGTAGCAGATTGCAAGCTTTTCAACCCCCACACAATTTCTACTTTTTCTGGGAAAGGGGATTACTAACCACGTAATTCAAACTAATATTATCTCTTTTTACAGAATTAATGAGAAGCTGTAATTACCAACACTGTTTACCTGCTACTCTGGGAGTATATTTCCAAGTCACATGAATTAGCCATCGTCAGCTTTATAATTAGCGTGTGACAACTTTAATTCCAAAGGCATGTTTAATCAACAGCAACAGATGGAAATGCGCCTAGTGGTAAGTCATCCCCTTAACAGCTCCTGATAGCGAGTTTGTTCCACTGGCTCTGAATTATAAGCTATTTAGCATAGTAAGTGCTAAATTACTGGTAATATTCTCCATCTTTTTTGGGCTATCAGAGTTACAATACATGAAAGTAATTATAATCACTGACATGTATGAGTACTCACTACATACTAAACACTATTATTGTTTTAACTTAATGAAGACTCCAAATAACCTCTTATATTAGGTAATTTTAATATGCCCATTTTACAGGTGAGGGAATTGAGCCTAAGAAAATCAAAGTGACTTGCCAAGAGTTCCACAGCTCTTAGGAGTAGGGTCAAATTTGGATTCACTATGATCGTGCTGTAATAAAATACCTTTGTTATTCTCAATCGTATGGGGCTGTTTAGTGGTTTGGATTCTGCTGAAAAATTTGTGTTATTTTGTGGATCTTATGATTACAGGATCCAGTTTTTCTAACTCTTCTCCTCACAAGGAGCAGTCATATACATAGAGGACAGCAGCTGTCTGCTTGGTCCTTTTATTAATTCTACAAACATGTATTGACTCAGAGTCAGTCACTGTGCAAAGTTTGGACTCACCATTATCTATCTTGAATAGCAGCTGCAGAAACTTTTGGGGAACCCTCTCAGAGATGTTCTTTCTACCTCCCAGAGATTCACTGAAAGCTACCTTCACCAAGCCTACCATATATACAGCACCTTGTGACTTTACCTCCAGCGCCCATAAGCCAGCCCCTTCTAGGGTTTCACCACTGCAGGAAAAAGATGATCCAGCAGGCTCGGATCTCCATTTCTAATGTTCCCAGACTTAAGATATCAAATCAGATGCAGGGAAGGGATGCCAAAGTTTAGGAGTTTGGAGCACTTTGACCTCTCCCTATCAAAACACAATTTCTCCTTCCCCACTCTACCTCAGGGGACAGTATAGACTAAACATATCTAGACCTGGTACCAGTGATTTTTAAACCTATCCTAAACATTGAGATTATTTGAGGAATTTAAACAAAAGCCTCAGCAAGTGTGCCCAAATCCATACCGGTTATTCAAAAATCTCTGGAGGTGTGGCCTGCACGTCTCTCCCTGTGAAAACCTCCTCATGTAAATGTCATGTCTAGCTGGGGTTGGGATGTATAGCTTTAGACATTCAAGCACAGAGGGTTCTTTAATGTTTTTCTGAAGAAAAGTGTTGTTGTGTGTTTATATTAAATCCCAAAAGTCATGGGTAAATTGCCTGTAACGGTCATTTCTTAGGCACAGAAAGTGGAATCTGAAAAGGTTCTGGCCCCTACAATGATTCTGAGGGGGTTTGTCCCCTCTAATTTAGAATGTGTTGTTGTTAGAGAAATGACGACTGCCATGTGATCACACAAATACCACTTTCATTTCTTTGCAATTAACCCCGGGATGACTTTTATTCATTTTGGAAATGTAGAAATATCTAGCTGCCAAACATGGTTTAATAGCCTTAGAGTTAAAAAAGAATACATGACATTTTTTTCCTTTTTTGGTCCTCAACGATCATTGGCTTTTTGCCCCTTCGCTCGGTTAATGAATAGTAACTCTAAGATGTTCAGATCCAGTGCCTGATCTTTCCACCCTTGGTGAAATTCTTTAAAACATAGGCACATGTGCCCACACACACACACACATCATATCATGTTAGTAATAAAGGGCCTTTAGAGATCTTTGATTTACAAATGGGGAAACATGCATTATCTTTCACATAGCTTGATTCATTTACAGCCACATACGTAATGTGAATTTTACAGTTTAGACTTAATTGAACTGATTCACTGACAGTCAGGTATACGTTAGTAATACAACCCAAATGTAATTTTTAATGTACCAGGCCATCTCCCTGAATATGAATAATGAAACTATCCTTTACATTACTAGGTGGCCTATGGACAAAATTAGACTATTAGCTAGGATTATAAAATAATTAATTCATCTAAAAAAAGTAAAATGTATCATGAAATCACTATTTTGTGCTGTGCCCTCAATAATTAAGTAAAAACAATAAAACATACCAACTAATTCGACTTGGTCATGTGGGATAATGCACAGGTACGCATTTCCTTGCCACAAGACACTGAAACTTTTTATAAACCTAAAGGGGGAAATAACCACTTAAATATAACAATGATACAAATAATATTATTTCTACAGTGTGTTGTCAGTTTTTTATAAAGGATGAAAGGATGCCTTGAAGTAGATCCTTTGACATTGTCCCCTTCTCTCCAAGGCCACCTTTATGTGCGTATGTGCATAGGGTCCTGCATACAGAAGTGTCCGTTCTTCGTTCAATACTCTTCTGTCACCATCTTGAATTCTTAATATAAATAGGGACTTTGTATTGTTATTTTGCATAGTCCATACAAATTATGTAGCCACCCCCCTTCACCCCTGCTCTTTACTCTTGAAACTAACAAGTTTATGCCCCTGATGTCTCTGCTATTTCTCAGCTTAAGCTCAAAGCTTGATGGCGGAAATTGACCCTTGACTCTCTCAGGCAAGATCAACACTTATTTCCTCTTGCTCTGTGCTCCTGACCACTCCTGACGTTCTCAACACCTCATCAACCTCAGGAAACCTGCGGACACAATCCAGTGGCAGGGCTCTAACCTATGACGCCTGCTGGGTTTGCTCACACTCCCCTTATCACCCACTCAAGCAACTGATAAGAATCAAGCCATTAATTAAAAATTGGAAATGATTCCTTACAAAATGCAGTACACAAAGTGATATATACATATTTTCCATGCTTTTCTTTTATAACGTTGCACCTCACATTTAATCTTCACAGTTAGTATTCTTGTTCCTCTGACAACACACTAAGAAACCATCTCAGAGTTACCCATTCTTCTCGCTTTAATCTTGGTTCTATTAGCTTCAGTGTCAGAAAATGATATGTTCTTCTTTTTCTTCAAATTCTGGTCCGATATTCCATTTCCAATCTTACTATATACAGATGGCACACAAATGCAGAGTCATTCTAATGGTGAAAATGCTTTTTCTTTCCATGAAAAGAGGCATAGGCATATTTTCTCTTGTTAAAAAAGTAATTTCTTAAAAGGCAACCAGCTCATTGGATTGGGGTGATTGAAGTATTTCGCCCTAACAAAATGACTTAATCAACACACACACACACACACACACACACACACACACACACATACACACACACACACTCCCCAACTGGGAAATTAATGGAGCCTATATTCAAGATGTTTAGTATTTTCAGACATGCTGGCAAATTGAACTATAAAGGACAGAGCTGCAAACAAGAAAATCATCTCACAACCATTTTATTAATGTAAAGGAACACTTCAATATGTGAAGAGTCCTAGATTCAGAAACAGTCTGTGAATATTTTCTCAAGGATATCATTTGAATCCCATGAAAATATGTGTAAGAAATAAGAGCAAATGGGAGAGGATACAGGGGTTCTGTGAATATTATCCAGGCTGCAGTTAGGTTTCTATGTCACTGATCCTACATTCAAAATAAACTTCACTAGCCCCAAAATGATTGGCATTTATTTTTTTTTGGATTATACCACTCTTATGTTTTCCTCGGACTATACACAGTCTTATTTTTTCCTCATCAAGCTGTTAATATCATAAGATATTATTTAAAACATCCTTTCTTGTTTTATTAAACTTTTGAAAAGCTAATCTGCAGGCAAATAATTGTGTGTGTCTGCGATTGTAAAATTGTTATCTGCAGAGTCAGTTTCTGTGATCTAAAACTCTGGAATTCTATTATTTGTGTGTGTGTGTGTGTGTGTGTGTGTGTGTGTGTAATTCCTAAGTGCTCATCTATGCTAACACTCTGCTATACTATGAAAGTATTTATTGCTAAGATGGTCTTATTGCATGATTCAAACAAGTCAAAGTCAATTTAAAGACAGCTCTTGAGCACTTCACATTGGTGTGGTCAGGAACATAAGGTAGTTCTCTAGGAAAAGACACTCACTTATCCCCATGTTATAGTCATTGCCTATGTCTCTCAAGTTCAGAGTTGCTGGCCAGACTCTGATTATAGGGTCAGCAAATGACGACTCCAAGTACTGTTTGAATGACAAGATTTGGCTAATTTTTAATTGATATGTGGGCACACGATCAAAGATGTGGCCAGTGTCGTTAACTTGCTTAACTGCCATTTAGCAAATTCGTCAAAAGCTACGTGTGAATACCGAGACTTCAGAAGTGGGATAGTTTAATAAGCCATGTAAGGTGAAGTGTGGAAGAGAGGACCAGAAATAACAGTAACAAATATTTATTTTTTTACAGGCGTTATGTTGAAAAGTAAATATGTGTTTGTTTGTATTTTAAGACCTCTGAGAACAAGGTCAACTTAAGTGTGCGACTGACATTTCCTCTAAATGAACGTGAGAAAGCAAAACAATAGCTATTAACCAAGAATAAAATAGAATCACCAGGTGCAACTCACTTAGCAACTACTCTATCAGTCTACCTTTATTTTATAAAAATGTCATCTGACCAATAATACCATTTTTGCCCACTCAGGATTATTTTCATTCATGGAAATAAATAGGGTTACTATTAATATTAAGACTAAGCAACTTTCTAATGTCATTATCTGTGACGTTATTACACCCTCTTTTTTTTTTTTTTTTTTTTTTCTTTTTTCGGTACGCGGGCCTCTCACTGCTGTGGCCTCTTGCGCTGCGGAGCACAGGCTCCGGACGCGCAGGCTCAGCGGCCATGGCTCACGGGCCCAGCTGCTCCGCGGCATGTGGGATCCTCCCGGACCGGGGCACGAACCCATGTTCCCTGCATCGGCAGGCGGACTCTCAACCGCTGCGCCACCAGGGAATTCCTACACCCTCTTTTTAAGAATAACACCGCCATTACCAGCAGTCCACTAATAAAGTATAACTTTTGGTAGCCTGAAGACTCAGGAATTTCAAAAAGTAATTCATTAAAATTAAATTTCCCAGAGAAAAGGGTTGTAATTCTGCTACCTTACTTAGTATGTGACATATTCTTTATGTTATCCTCAGTGGTAGCACATTGTCATTCCCTGGAGAGAATTTGCATTGGAGGGATAGTTTGAATTTGCATAAAAGTGTGATGAATCTGAAAATGATCAAGCAATGAAATTCCATTCTCATCTTTAAAATATATACACTTACATAGCATGTACTGTGCATTTATTATTTTCATTTAAGTTAGTAACTTCTGTAAGTTTGAAACATAAACACATACACACACACACACACACACACACACACACACACACACACGGTATCAGAATGCATTAGGCAGGCGCTTCATATTCTGTATGCTCACCTGCTACATTCATTCACAAAAAAGATGGGAAGAATTACCCTGGAGTAATTTCTGGGCTCATTTGTTTACCATACACTTGCTCGATTTTATTGTTATCCTTGTAACATGTAATAAAATAAGCCAACATGTGTCACACAATGTTAGTGAATAATTATAAGGCAGCATGACAACTCTACAATTTCTTGGGAATAAAGAATAAAAACAATGAAAATAGCAGGAAAACAGAGCAGAAAGGAATTTGAAAATATTCTCTTTCTAATAAAATATGAGACCTTCACAATTTTATACACATTTAAATTTATATATTTTTTTCCTATCAGTTCTGGGGACTGTTGGATATTCAGAGTTGAATATACTTGATGAACTTACAATCAATTAAATAGTATTAAAATTTTTAAATTGGCTAAAAAGTTGGCATTGTAAGTACAGTGTATTTTTTAAAAGTAATTTTATTAGTGTATAGTCGCTTTACAATGTTGTGTTAGTTTCTAAGTACAGTGTAAACCAGCAGGCTTATGAGGACTTTGGAATAGGGTCAGGGAAAACTCTTTGGATGGAGGTGATATTTTATTTTCTCCTGCAGGGCAAGTGAGATAGAATAGCTTAACGATACATGGATGTCAGTAAATCACAATGCAATTATTTAATATTGGGCTTCTCAGCTAGACTCTAAGATCTCTGAGCTCAAGACAGGAAGAATATCACTTCTACCCCCTCCTATTTTCTTAATGCCTGGCAAAGAGTAGATGTTTAATAGCGTCTTTTGAACAGATAAATGAAATGCAACAGCTGCATTTTTAATATAAGAAAGGGAGACATTCAGTAAAGGATTATTCTGGGAATACAAAATTTGACCCAAGTCCTGTTATTTGTGGAATAGAAAGTTTAGAGCCTTCGGTTTCTGGAGATTAAATTAAGTGTAAGGCTAAGATGGGGGGTTGGTGCTACCATTAGTATAAACAGGGAGTCAGGAGAAAAGTTTGTCTTGAGTTCATAGGAGAAAAACTTAAATTAAGGACATGTCGTATTTAGAGCTGCAGAATATTTTATACAGCAAACCGTCAGGTCAGTATTTCAAAATTCAGCACTGCATGCCTGAAGAGAGATCTAAGCCTTAACATACAGATTTTTGGAACTCCACTTACATACACCCGTGATAGATAGATGAAGAGCTGGATAGATAGGGCTAGAGATGTAGATATTGTACATTCAGATTTGAGGTTGGTATAGGTGTAAATATAGATTTATATATATTTAGGTATATATGTACACTTTAAATATTTAAACATTTTAAAATTATGGTAAGAGGTAATAATTAGAACTGATAGAATGAATAAAATTGCTAAATAATAGAAATTGTTTAGAATACAATTTATCCTAAATTAGAATTAATTAATATTAGAATAACATTTATAATTAATTATGCATTAAATTTAATAATAAATATTTTAAAATGTATAAATCAAAATTTTATAAAGAACACATAAATATGTTATAATCTTATAAAATTAAGCACATTTTGGCTCTTTTTGAAGTAATTTTATTTTCTTTTTTGCTCAAGTCTAGACCAAAAATTTAATATGAGGGAGAAAAGCAGGAACTCATTTTCTACTAACATTAAGCATTGATATTTTAAATCACTTTGATTTATTGATTCAGTTTCATTCAAATTGTTTTGGGCCTGTCATATTGGCAAAATATGTGATGTTTTAATTTCTTTTTTTCTCTTGACTTAGGAAGTATCCTTATCAAATGATCTTTTGCCTAAGGACAACTCCAGCAAGTTAGTTTTTATTATTGTTTTCCATAATAAATTATACTATAAAATGTCACCTCAGGACGTAAAAGAGGACTTTAAAAAATAGTAAACATGCTCCTCTTCTGGATTAGAATATTTACTATCTAAAGTTGTTATGTCCACACCAATTAATCTGTGAATGAAATTCAACTGAAACCAAATTTCCGAAAGTGTTTTCCTATTGTTGTAAGTAGTCAAAATAGTCCTAAAGGTTGGTAGAATAAAAATATTAACACCCCAAGTTGAAATATAAAGGAGATAGGGCCTTGCCCTGTCTTGCATAGAACATGTACCCACTAAATTGTTGTTGAATGAATAAATGAATTAATTAATGAAAAGGAAAGCTGGGAGAGTTGCAAGAGGATTGATAAGACTCTTTTGATACAGAGTGTGAAGGGAAGGCCTAAAAATCATAGTGGAGCTGACACTGAGAAAAATCTGGCAATACAGCTCCCACACCAAACACGAGGTATCATTAGATAAATGTAAAGCTGGTGGACCTGGGAGGGCAACCATAGCAACATTAAATCTCAAACCCAACCCAATTCCTAAATAACTTAAACCGAGCCCCCATAATAAAGGCAAAGCAGATAGAAAGGCACGCCACCTATTATCAGGTATAAAATCTATTTACCTTAGTCACTGCTGTCCCACACAAGAGGTCTTGATTTAAAGAACAAAGATTATAAGGCACATGGAAAGACAAAGCAAAAAACAAAACAAACTGAAAAAACCAATAACATACTTCCAAGAGACAAAGTTATCAACTAAACAAAACCCACATATTACACAAATGCTAAGACTATCTGAAAAGAAATTTAAAATTAAAGGTTTAAGGACATTTAAGGATGCAAATGGAAAGGTACATGAGAAAAGATCTGATGGGAATTTTCAGCAGAGATATCAAAACTACATGAAAATATTGAATGGAAATGAGATGAAAGGAAAGCACAGTAATGGAGATACAGAACGCCTTCAATGGGCTTATCAGTGGACTCAATTCAGACGAGAAAAGCATACGTCAGCTTGTAGAGACATCAACAGAGACAAACCAAACAGAAGCACAAAGAAAATAATAGATAAAAGAGCATCCAAGAACTATGGGACAACCTCAAATAGTCTAATTTGTTCATAATTGGAATACTGGAAATGAGAAGACAGGTAAATTGAAAGAGGAAATATTTAAAACGATGAAGAGGAAGAATGTTCTAAAAATTATAGCCAGAAAGATCCAAGAAACTCTATCAGCAAGCAAACAAACGAGTTATATAATTTTTGTAAGTTTTATTACTTTGACAGAAAATATGCAGTTATAAACCTTTTTTTTTTTTTTTCCGGCCTCTCATACAACTTCCTTGTCCCTTAATGCTGTGGCTAAGAGTATGCAGATTTCACTTCCCAGTCTCCCTTGACAGCTGGCTTCTTGTTAGTTTCCACCAATAAGAGGCATTAATGGGAGATCAGATGGCAAGAGCATGAGAGAAGCCACTTTCTTCCTCTCTATTTTGTCTGGCAGCATTTCTAGATGTGTGCATCTGCTAAGAATTTCTAGCTTCAATCACAAGACTCAAATTTCTTTGTTCTCCCAAAATGGTAGCTGCACCTCTGTTAACTCCAGTACTGGCCATAGGCCCCCTCCTCCGATTTTGAAGGCTCCAACTTCTCCTCACTGTAACTCATCCAGCTGGGTTGTACTGGCCAGGGGCTGTTGTTTATCACAGATACTAACATCTGAGTTAATTTGCTACTCCCTTCTCTCTCTCTGAACTTCCGATACATGCAAATAATTTTCTTTATACTTGTTTCAGTTTTCCTGAAAGAATACTGACTAATAAAGAGAAAAGATCCACAAGGGTACAAAGTAGCTCCTTGCTCTTACTTGTTCAATTTTACGTTATTAAAACCAAACTCAAATATATATAATTTCTGAGCAAGAGGCAAATACTAAAATTAATCATACATTGAATATGAACGTGTGCTTCTGTTACAAGGGAAATATGAATCAAGATACTTAGCATGCTACTAAAAACATATATTATCATTGTGTGTTTACAAAAAAGCATGTAGGTATCCACATCCCTGTTGGAGAAGAACTCCCAAGCTGACCAGTGGGAAATGCCCTGTGATAAACCTCTATATACTCACAGTAGGGGAAATGTAAGAAAACTAATTCTGATTGAGTCCTTTATTTTTGCTCGAGTTTCATGCATATTTGATTTGATGTAATTCCACCACTCCACACATTTATAAAGAAAGGTATTCTAATCTTTTGTAGAGAATTTTATATAGATTAAGTGGCTTTCTTCAATGTAAACCAGGTTCTGTATGACTTCAAGTTTCATGTTGCTTCCATTATAACATGGATTTTTGATTAATTTTCTGTAACTCTTCTGGCTTTGGATGAACCATTCTGCCAACAAGTAATGTCAAAGATTGTATAAAGCACACATAATAAGATATAAGGCCTGTAACTGTTCTTTAAACATGGTAAACACTAGCCCCATGTAGCTATTTAGATTTAAAGTTAATTAGATTTAGATGAAGTCTAAAATTTAGTTCCTATTAGCACTACCCACATTTCAAATGCTCAGTAGCCACATATGGCTCGTGACTACCATACTGACTAGCAGCATAGTTATACAATTTTTTCTATCATCAGAAAATGCTATTGAACGACATTGATTTAGAATATAAGGCCTTCACGAAGGGAAAGTAAACTCACACTGTGTGCTCTCTTATGAATTCTATGTCATTCCCAATGTTGCTCTTTAATACATTTCAAGGGCATGTCACAGAATTTCTAAAATTAGTTTTCAAGGGATAAAGCAAAAAGAATAAACTCTTCAGGCCGGATGCCCACAAAACTTAAAATCCAATATTACATGAAGATTTCTTTAGCACACTGACAAATAAACAGATGGAGTACTCAGGATTCAGGTACTATTTCTCACATTGGAAACAATGAATAAAATTCAGAAAATGATGAACACATACAAGAAATTATTGTCTAGAATCTGTAAAATATGAAGTAGCAATCACTGCCTTAAAGAAATAGGAATAAAGTATCCAAATCACTTTGATGAAAAAGGAGTAGGAAAACTATTTTTAAGAATGTTTAAAGACACAGACCTAATAGAGAATAGACTTGAGGATATGGGGAGGGGGAAGGGTAAGCTGTGACAAAGCGAGAGAGAGGCATGGACATATATACACTACCAAACGTAAGGTAGATAGCTAGTGGGAAGCAGCCGCATAGCACAGGGAGATTAGCTCAGTGCTTTGTGACCGCCTGGAGGGGTGGGATAGGGAGGGTGGGAGGGAGGGAGAAGCAAGAGGGAAGAGATATGGGAACATATGTATATATATAACTGATTCATTTTGTTGTAAAGCAGAAACTAACACATCATTTTAAAGCAATTATACTCTAATAAAGATGTTAAAAAAAAAAAGAATGTTAAAACTCACCTTCTAAAACAGTACATTGACGTCATGCCTAAGAAGGAAAATCACATTGAATGATGCTTTAAAAAGATCAACTCTTAACATGAAAAACAGCCAAAAAGAGCTGCCACATTTCTCTAGCAATAAGTATCAATATGTGGATTGACAGCAATATGAGAGATGGGGATTTTATTAGTCACACCCAAGTTAATGATGGCAGCACCAGGAATTCCCTGGCAGTCCAGTGGTTAGGACTCCACCCTTCCATTGCAGGAGACACGAGTTCAATCCCTGGTCAGGGAACTACTATCCCAGAAGTGGCACAGCCAAAATAATAATAATAATGGCAGCACCAAGGGCTGCAGCATGACCATTGCCACTCACATTGTGAAGCAAGTGACTCTTGTTCTCACCTCTAGGGGAGGAGCTCCACCTTGTGGAGTACAGCAAAGAGCATAATAACGTCTACCAGCAGGGAGAGCAGCAGTCCCAGGATGTCGACCCCACCACTTGCCTTGCAGGTTCAGAGGCTGCCAAAAAAGACATGAGTCACACAGGCACTGGATGGAACAACGCTTTACTCAGAGAAAAGATAGAGCAAGGTCAGCGTCTATAGTGAGCATTGGTCCTTTATGGCCAGAGGGTTCCACCCTACCGCCAATGTAGGGAGATGGTCTCAACACACTCTTCTTGTGCTCCAGGCAGAGGACCACCGCCAGCAACAGATACAGCAGTGGGGTTAGCCACATGCCACCACAACACAGGCAGAACAAAGATGTACACATCAAATCTGGAACAGGAAAAGTTAGTCCTAAACAAAGCAATATGCCCAGCACAGGCTCTGAGGACTCTTTATGTCCGCGTAAGGAAATGTTCCAGAACCACAGCAGCATACTCTTGTGCAACTGTGCAGGGGTGCCAGGTTCTGCACGACTGCCTTTCCCACACAGTCTCAAGTTGACTGCTCTTCTTCTCTTCCTTAGTTTTTCTGTATGTGTTACAGACAGATAATACTCCATGTACATATATATATATTATCAGTGTCGGAGTGCCATTGGGAGAACAAATGAAACAAATACTGGCTACAAGAAAACTTGAATTTTTCAAACCAGGTGAGGCCATTTTAATACAAGCTGTTGTTATATGAGTCCAAAATTTGAATTTGGCAATTTCTTATTAAGAACATAAATGTATCAAAAGTATGGTGGCAGGATTGGAACTGGTCATCCTTGACTAATATGTTTGCTTTCCTGATTCTTGTCAGCCCACCAGGGACTTACTTCTTAGACTAATCTCTCAAGATTGATATTACTCTCTCCATCATACAGTAAGGAATCCTTAGCTTTATAATACTTAAGTGATTTTTTTTTGAGTCACATCATAAGTAAATAGTAGACTATAAGACATCTTACATATCTCACTCTTAATTTCAAGCTCTTTCCAACAAAAGTACTGAAGGAAATTAAATAAATAGAATAGATTTGACCACTCATAACTATCTCTTCAAATTTTACCACGTTGGACCCTGATTATAATTTCCTACTGGAAAAAATGTGAAAAGAAAGTTAATTAGTAGGTTTATTTGACAGAAGCCAAAATCAAACCCAAAATAAACGACGATGAGAAAAAAGTATTCCAACAAACAGATTACTGAAATCAGTAGGAGACAGAAGAGAAAGAAAAACACAACAAATCTAGACCAATAAAGAGTTCTATCTGATAGGAGAAGAAAACTTTTAAATGAAATAAAAGCTTACTTTTGCAATCAAAACTATTTGTTAAAAAACAAAACAAAACAAAACAAAACTATTTGTAAAATGTTATGTATGCACTGGTAAGTCAGTGCACAAATAACTGGGCAACAGTACTATTTGGAATAATAATAAAAGTGTTCACTTGCAACTTGTATTTTGAGAATCTATAAAATGAAATTGAAAAGGGGGTTTCAAGATACAAACAACACCATCTTACTTTTATAATGTCCATTGCAATTTATTCTGGAGGGAAAAACAATCCAGATTCTCTCACCTGACCAAGTTGGAGTTATAGTCACAGTACCTAGTGGTTCCGGGGTGGGGGGCAGGGGGAAGAATATAAAAGTACATTGCCTTTCCTGGTTACAGGGTGAGATGCCTTCTTGTTAAATGTTATAGCATTTCAACATAAATTACCTCTTTATGACTTGTTACCAAGGAAAGCCACAGGAGTTCAGTCTTATACATTAAAGAATGAAACTGATTTAGAGAAAAAAATAAACCCTCAGTAATTTTGGCAGAAAAAATATAGGTTTATCCACTAAGAAAAGTGAGTGTTACTTTGTATCTTGAAAAATTAAAACAAAGTGATGATTCCTTGGAACAAACTCAAAATGAAATCTAACATTTTGTAATCTGGCGACTCAGGTTCAAGTTTGGAAACCACCACAACAAGCCCTGTAACTTTGGGCAAATAACCTCTTTAACTCTTTACAGCCTGCACTCTAATAGTAATACTTCAGTGGGCTTTTGAGAAGATTGCATGATACAAGGTTAAAAGAAAACAACAACAAACATAATATTTGTAAATTGTAAATCATGTTGAATATACACCATGGTTATTATTATTGTCAATTGAGGAACGGGTAATTAAGGATTACCTCAACTGAAGTTTGAAGAACTGGTAAAATTCACCAGCCAAAGACATAAGGAATACATCTGGAGTCAGTAAAAGGTAAGTTTCTTCAGTTTGCTGCAACAAAGGATAGAGGAAGCATGTGGAGAGCACACACCGGGGAACTTTGGGGCATTTTGATAAGAGAGAGTTAGGAGAGACTGAATGACTTTTTTTAAAAATAATGTTTGAGATATAATTCATATACCACAAAATTCACCCTTTGAGAACATATAATTCAGTGGTTTTTAGTATATTCAACAAGTTGTGCAACCTTCACCACTCTGTAATTTCAGATCATTTTCATTACTCCAAAATGTAACTCAAAAACCATTAGCCATCAGTCCCCACTTCCCACTACACCTAACCCCTGGCAGCCACAAATTTGTTTCTGTCTTTATGGATCTGCCTATGCTGTTCATTTCATATAAATGGAATCAAACAATATGTCAATTTTTTGTAACCAGTTTCTTTCATTTAATGACAGTTTCATACATGTTGTGGCTTACTTATTCCATTTTACTGTGAATAATACTCTATTGAGTGGATAAATGGCATTTTGTTTATCCACTTATCAGTTGATGAAAATTTGGGTTGTTTCCACTTCTAAGTTTTTACAAATAATGTTGTTATGAACATTCATGTACAGATTTTTGTGTGGACATGTTTTCAGTTTTCTTGAATAAATACCTAGGAGTAGAATTGTTAGGTCATACAACAACTCTATGTTTAACATTTTGAGGATTTGCCAAACAGTAAATCACCAGGTTTAGTAAAACATAATCCATAAATAAATGAACATTGAGAGAAATTGTCTTCCAGATTCAATTAATTGAGTGGTTTTTGCTTATCATGTATATTATATTTCTATTTCAAAAGAAGAGCTAGAGAGAGAACCATTTCATAGATTCTTTTTGAAAAGTGGTCATATTTTCTGAACTAAGAAAATTTCTCCCTCTCTTTCTCTCTCTCCCTCAGTAATTTAAGAAAATATGTTTATTAATTTATGCAAATATTTTTACTTACAAAATAAATTAACTTCCTGAAATGAATAACTAAAATACCTGAAATTGAGAAGGTCCCTTGAACAATGTGTGACATATACCCTTTCAAAATAATGAACAATCAAAACATTCCTGAAATTTATCCCCTTGATAAGCAATATGACTCAACAATCCACCCTGATATTAGGATAAGGCTTGTACCAAAGAATTTGGTAGCAAAGTTCACTGGGACTTTTAACCAGTGAAAAATACTAAAACGTGGAGTGCTTTTCAGCAGTTATCATAGTTGAGTCAAGTTTTATTTTCTCAGAAGGAAGCAATGTGTCATCTGAAGGATTTATAAATTTGGGAAGACTGAAATGACTAGAATGGACATTTAGCAACTCACCCAATGCAACCTAAATCATCACTTCTGTTTGGAAGTTAACAACTTATCTTTCCAAATGCCCAGGTTAACATCCAGCCATCTTCACATTAAGAAGAACTGGGAGGTTGGCATGACAACTGAGTGTAATGTATAAGAAGCAAAATTGACTCAGCAGAACACAGATCGGAGGTTATTCTGACCAGCAAAGGTTATTGAAAATTGTTTTCCATGGCAATTTCTTTCCAAACCAAACTATTTCTTAAACCTGTAGGCCAATGTGTCTCAGTATATCTATAGTGAGTCTGTAGCATAATTAAGCCACCAATTAAGCCTTACCAACTCCCATTTTTATATTCTGTAAATATGTGGCAACAACAAAGTCATTTGCTAAAACAAGATCTATTATACTCTTTTCCCCCTACAAATGCCAGTATTACTAACATCATTTTCTACTCTTTGTTGCCATTCCTTTTGTTACAATTTAATTTGATTTAAGTATATCCTACTTATACCTCAAGGTCAAACTGCAGTTCATCCTGGTTTATTAGGAATTCTATTAGGCATTCCAGTTCTCTCAAGCACTCTCCTTCTTTTGAGCGTCTGTTATATGTTTCATAATGTCTCTCATTTGCTATTTACCAAACATTGCCGGATGGCATTCCTTGAACTGTCGTCTGACAGTTAAATTTTGTTTAACTGAGCTTATAAATTGGCATTGGCTTCACAATAAATTTATAAAATGCAAGGAGTTAGAGTCTGTGTTTATTTCTTCTTTGTGGTCACATGCTAAATATGAGAAAATTAAGGACTAGAGATATGAAATTGCTCTGGTTGTAACATGGAGATTGGATTGAAAAGGAGGAAAAATGGATGTAAGGAAGACCAAACAGAGTTTAATTTACCCAGTTGTCAGTATATTTTATATCAACAGGGTATATATCTAACACAGATCAATATAAATTCTGGACTAATTGAGGAATTAAATGCAAACGAAACCATAAGGAACACATGTAAAACTGTACTCAAGCTAGGTAAATCTTGCTTAGTATAAATGCACAGGGATACAACATAAAGAAAATTCCTAGAAAATCTGAGCACCATTTAAAAAAAAAAACTAAAAAAATGCTTTAAATATTACCATAAAAACTTAAGTAGGATCAATTTTTGACATATTCAAATAAAAATGTTAATATCCCTGATGAACAGAAAGCCTTAAAAATCTACGATAAAAACACTCTGCATCATCAGAGAAAAATTGTCAAAGAATATGAACAAAATATCATCTAATAAAAATATAAATGGCTAATTAACATATGAAAACATATTTAAAAAATCACATTAATATGCCAATATCATACGGATGGGAATAAATTAGTACTAATTCCATGGAAGTCGATTTGGCAGAACTACCAAAAGCCTTCAAAATATTTATACCTTTCCGTCCAGTATAGCTACATCTATGAATTCCTTCTGAGGAAGTAATCAGAGATGTGTGCAAAGACTTTAGGACAGTAATCAGTATTCTTAATCATATACAAAATATGAAATTTCATTGGTACAAGATCCAAAGAACAAATCAGTATGTCTATGTGATGGAATGTTATGTATCATTATAATCATGGTTTTGAAAGACATGTTTAATGATATGGAAAAATAGGATAATATAAATTTGAGTGAAAAATATTGATGTACAAAATTGTAGAGAATATTATCCGAACTGAGTATATATATTTATATCATGTATATCATATGGTATTTGTCTTTCTCCATCTGACTTCTTTCACTTAGCATAATGCCCTCCAAGTCTATCCATGTTGGTCTTAAGAGATGAATTCTTTCATCCTCCCTTCACTTCCAAATTTCTAGACTCCATAAAGACCACTCTGGTTTGAATGAATTCTTCATTTAGGCAATAATACAATTTATTTTGTCACAAGTTTCTTTAACTACACATGTACCTACTTACCTGAATTAGAATTTATATTTACTGTATTCTCCTCACTAATTCATTTGCAAGCCATTTCTTAAGTTGAGTTACTTTCCTGGGTGGTTATAATTCCATATGTTGTTGAATTTTTTCTAGATTGTCGCTAAGAAAACAATTTTGCATCAAATATTAGGAGCAGTTTACTAATTAGATACCAACCCCAACTCCTCTTCCTAACCCACTAACTTATCCTCCATCTCGAACAAGGATAAGTCTGAGACCCAAGAAACACTGAGCTTCCTGGATATTGTCCAATGGGTTAAGTCATATGAAAAAGATCCTTTATGATACTGAAACTGAGCCTCCCTTATGAAAGGCAATATGTATGAGACAAAATGTAAGGGCTTCAAGTTAAATATTTCCTTTACCTGCCATTTAGTAGCTATATAAACTTAAATAACTCAATTAAACTTTGAGTCTCAGATGACTCATCCATGAAGTAGGGATAATAATACCTCCCTCAACAGATTGTAATGAAGGTTAAATCATTTAAAAGCTATAAGATGTCTAACACAGATATCTGCTGCATTGCACCTTCATCATTCTGAATTCTTAAACTAGTTATACCTGTATAATTAGATTAAAATGGCCAAAACTGGTGTGAATAGCTAACTAAAAATTTGGTGGATATTTGAGAGCTTGATATTTAGGTGAATATCAATACCACTTTATGCTATATATTGTGTAGAAATTCCCAATTGGTTATAAAAAGTCTCATCATTTGTTTTCTTGGAGGAAGAAAACAACATTGAAAAATGTGTGCTCAAAGAAGCCAGATATTAGATAAACAAGTCTCTAGAGTAACTTTTACAAAGCGGTGTCACATTCTGACAGGGAAAAAACATGCTTCCCTGTAGTCTCAATGTGTATGTCAGACAACCTTAGCTGCTGCATTGGTATATTTTCAGATCTTTCCATGCCATTTTTAATCATGTGAAATCTGGTACAATACTGAGTTATATTTTAGATCACAAAGAACAAAATAGAACATATAAAATACGACAACCCAGAAAAAGAAAGAACCAAAGTCTTACATAGTGAGATTTGTCTTTTTTATACATTTCTAGAAAGCATGCTATCAATTGTCCCAGTAACTAGCCACTGGAGTCATATTTCCAAGCAGCATCTACAGAGTAAAAGGTAATGCATGGCAGTTAGAGTACACATGAAGGATAACTATTCTACCTCCACACAATACAGTGTTTGCACTATGAGGGTAATCAAATTGCAACAACATTTGGGGGTAATGGTGAGCAAGAGCGGTAGAACATCAGACAGATTATCAGTGATGACATAATATGTTTCACAGTGGAGGAAATGTGATGACATCATAGGGGAAGGCAGCTAATTTGCCAAGGCAATGGGGACTGTCACTCAATGAGGGGATGAGTGGAAGGAGGATGATTTAGGGTCAAATCAACAAAGGTTGCATTGCATTCCTGTGTGATTTGTTCATACCAAAGAAACATTGTCCCTCTCAAATTCCTGATGCAAAAGTTACATTTCAGAGCCAGACACAAAAGAAAAATCTGACCTAAATACAATTTTAACTTTTCAGAAAAATGCCAAAGTTCATCTTACTATAAGGTGAAGTTAGAAGACATTTCACATTTCTAAATATAGGTAGTTCACAAATCTAACCCCCTCCCCAAAAAAATAGTACCTGTGGGCTCACTAATCTAGTATTAAGTAATTGAAGTGTTGTGTTGTAATCAGGACCACATCAATGAGGTCATTTGATGAAGTAATTTAATTCTTACAGTGGACTCTCTGGCATGTTTTCTGCCTATGAAGACAGTAATCTAACTTTATTATATAACTTTGTATCCCTTTACCTTTTTCCTACACTGCTCTACTGACTGGCAAATGTTAATCATTCTTTAAGACTCAGTCCATGTATCATCTCCTTCATGAAGTCCTCCTTTGATACCTGCAGGATGAATGAATCACCTCCCCCGTGCATCTACAACACCCACCCATACAATTCTCTGTCTATATTTCCCATGATACTGTAACACTTCAAGGACAAAAAGGACCAGGTGTATCAATGCCAGCCCAATGTCTCCATGCTATTGGACAAACAGTGTGCTAATAATTAAAAGCTATTTGGTAATAAGAATTGTTATATATTTCAACTGGTCTATCAAATAATTAAGTGGGTGACATTTTATAAATTGCTGTCAGAATGATAGAGTTTCTCCAAGATCTGGGCATCACTCTTACCTCCACACTTTCTGCCTATCCACCCAGGGAGGGCGCTCTGATTCCAGGCTTTCTGCAGTCCCAAATCATCTGAGGAAGCAGAAAGCAGAAAGGAAGGGATGGCCTGGAAAAGAGAAACAAGACAAATGGATAGGGAGGAGGAAGATGACAAGGAGGACAGACTTTTGAATGATAAATAAGTCCAAGAGAGTTGGTGATACTAGCTCCTGTAAATTTAAATCAAACACAGTCAACCCTACTAAAATGCTAGAATATATGTAGGAGACAAGCAAAGGCAATAGGAATAAATAATTGCTATTTTCTAAATAGGATTATGTAGTGTGTATCAACTCTTCCTTGATTTTTAGGAAAAGCCTCCTGGCCTCAAATGTAGTACAAATATAATGAATGATGACTTACATCTTTTCTTCTCATGTGGAAGACCCAGTGAGTGGTGGAAGGTTTGTGAGATTTGGAGTGGAATGAGAATTTGATTTCTAGCTCTCGTAGGAAAATGACTTTAGGAAATTTACCTATTTTTTTCTCATCCTCACTTGAAAATTTTTCAAATTGAGAAATCAGTAATATCTAGCTCCAGGAGCTGAGTGAGGAGTCAGTGAGATGTTATGTGAAAGAAGCTCAGGACATTCTGGTGTGCGTCCCAGACTTAACATTTTCTGCCTCCCTTGTTCCTCCTTTCTTCCTCATCCCTCCTTCTTTTTCTTTTCTTCTCTCTTAATTTCAGCTATTGAAATGTGCATTTGTTTGTTTGCTTATTTTACTGACTTTATATCTGAACATGCTTCAGAAAAATGAATGATTAAATTTGTTGCTACTTAAATAGATGTGCTAGATCTTAAAGCGTTCTAAAAAACCTCGCTTGTATTACACTATAAAAAAAAATTGGTGACTCATGAAGTGAAGTTGGACCTACAGAAAGATTTCAGTAAATATGCCTTGACTGTTTTGTTGATATGGCTTGGTTTAAACAAAACATCAGACATTTGAGGCATGTAGAATATGTGATTGTTATTATTCATATAACTTCTATGTTGTTGACTCTTGAAATAGTCCCTTAATAGACACTTTGTTATTTCATATGTCTTTCAAACATTTCACTTAGAAGCATCAGGTTTGAAGAAAGTCCTTTAAACATTTCCAAGACTAAACCTATTATCTCCACAAGACAGTGTCATTTCCAAGGTATCTACAAAAGCATTACAAATGGTTTCATTCCCCCATGTTTGACATTGTGACATCATTTTATCTTTTCCCTCATTTTCCCAGTTCTAATTTAATTTCTCTCTTTAATCACTTTCTGTAATTCATCTTTTCTTCTGCAATCAATGAGCCCTATTATCCTCAGTCCTCAACATTCTTTTTTAAACATTTTCAAACATTTCTTCATCACACCACTTGCCAAATATTGATTTATTGTTTATTATATGCCAGATACTCTTCTGATTGTTGAGGAAACAACAAGGACTAAGATAGACATAATTCTTACAGTCATGAAATTGACTAGAATGTAAGACTGTAGTGGGAGAAGAAGCATAAAAAATAATGCCAAATGCTGATACATGCCACCAAAAATAAGCTAGGCAATGCTTGAGGAGAGGGAGGTGGTGGAGCTATGTTATAGAGACAGGCAAGGAAAACCTTTGAGGAGATGGGTTTTGAGCTGAGAATTGAAAAAAATGGGCCAGGAGGAAATTATTAGACTGGATGAGATTGGACTGAAGCAATTGATCCTCTGGTTCTCTCTAATTGATGTAACCTCAGGCTGGCTGGAGCGCCCTGCCTCCCTTTATCTCCACATGGCTAATGATGACAGCTCTGCTGCTGCTGTTACATCCAGATTCTTGCACTGTCTCTTGTGGTTTCCCACTCTTCACCTATACCTTTGTAATTAGTCACTTTGTAAATAAAGTCTCCTTAAATTATCCTAATTTGAGCATACCATCTGATTCCTGCTGGTTCCCTGACTGATACAGTAATTTGTACGGAAATGACCTCAGGAAAGAGGCCGTCAGAATTGGATTCTGGTGTGTGCTAGTCATATTTTGAGTAATGTAGGATGACCGTCTTGCTGGGTGAGGGAGAAGGTAAATGGGACATAGGTGGGACAAAGGTGATCTATGGTAATCTGGCTTTGCGATTACTGAAATTATCACTGCTGGTGGCATGAGATGAAGTGCAGGTAGAGGGTAAAGCCTGGAGAAATCAAAGCTCTGAGTCACTTCGTTGCTACCACATATAGTGACTATTGAACCACCTGGATTCTCTTATAATAGCTTAAGAATGCACATAAGAGAAAAAGAGTATAAGAGCTACGAATACAAATTCAGAACACAAGTGGAGAAACACAAGGCCACCACAGCAGTTTCAAATCAGTTTTTGTACTTATAGGATAAGGACCGGGATTAATGTTCTCAACTATGTGAAATCTTTCTCTTCCTACCTTCTCAAATGTAATCCTAGGAATTTTGTCTATAAAAAAAACATTTCTGGGCCAGAAATACTTTCTCTTTTTATAACAAGGCTTCACATTATATTGAGTGCTGCAGGTTCCATCATTTTAAAAGGACAGAGACATGATAAATAATGCTATATAAATTATTACAATCAAAAATATTGTTTATGGAGTTGCTTGGAGATTCAAGTATTGATTTCAGGTCCAGGCTCTGGATTTGTTTGGAACATGTGCAGAGTTGCAGGGCTGTTTCAATACTCAATCACACCATGTTTCTCAAGTGAGAAGACAAATCAGTAGGGAATGAGACACTGACCCATCGAATAAAACCATTTAGGTATATATGAAAAGATTGAAACCTTAAATCTCAAAGTATCCTCTTCCTGTGGATGTAATCGTCTTCTGCCTAAAAGCCTTTAAATGACACACAAGTTATTACTGACCCTCCTTAGGACTTAGCACCACTCACTGCCTCCAAACCAATAAAAAACTTGGACAGAAGTAAGCCTACTTGGGAGGAAATAGTTTATAATTCAAAGAGTTTTTTAAAAATCTTGCTAATTAGTATTGGCAAGAACCTGGGGAATAAATGGACTCTATACGTGTTATACCAAGAGAGGAAAATAGAAAACAATGTTGCCAAATCCATTCATATTGATATGGGTATCTTTGTCCAATACTTGAGAAGTAATGGGTTGGCTTAAGGGCCTGAGAATGACACTATGTTGGTGTTATGGACTGAATGTTTGTGTCCCCTCCAAAATGCATGTTGAAACCTTACTCCTTACTGTGATGGTATTAGGAGATGGAACCTTCAGGAGATACTTAGAATTGGGTGACTAAGTGCGAAGGTGGAGACCTCATAAATGGGTTTAGTGCCCTTATAAAAGAGACTCCTAAGAAATCCCTATCTGGCAATGCTGGCGCCCTGATTTGACTTCCAAGTCTCCAGAATTGTGAGAAATAAATGTTTGTTGTTTAAGCCATCCATTTAATGATATTTTTGTCATAGCATCCTGAAAGAGCTAAAACAGTTGAATAGTAGTAGTCTGGGCTCAATGATGACCTACAGTTAATAGAGTCAACATGCTGGAACTTAACTGCCATACTATATAGTATGGATTTCAAAGTTTCAGTAAGTGGGGATGTTTGGACTGGATCTATCATGTGAAAGGCTCAGAAAAACAGTCCTTTCACCAAGACAGTAAGGCATGAAGAAATCACTGGTAAGGGGGCTATCATTGTCCTTGAAGATGGTGGTGATGGGCTGCAAATATGCAGTTAGGTTTCCTTATTTCAATGTGAATCATGGGATTCCAGAGGAGTATGGTTTACATCTTTCAGAGACAAGGTAGACAATAACTACAATAAACCAGAGGAATGGAATGGTATAGAAAGTACAGTAAGTCCCCCACATACGAAAGAGTTCCATTCCAAGAGCATGTCCAATTTGTTCATAAGTCCAACAAAGTTATCTTAGGTACCCAACTAACACAGTCAGCTATATAGTACTGAACTGTAATAAGTTTATAATACTCTCCCCACAAATAATACATAAAAAACAAACACAAAAAATAAAGAAGACATTTTTAATCTTACAGTATAGTTCCTTGAAAAGTACAGCAGTATAGTACAACAGCTGGCATACAGGGGCTGGCATCGAGTGAACAGGCAAGAAGAGTTACTGACTGGAGGAGGGAGAGGAGGTGGGAGATGGCAGAGTTTAAGGGTCATCAGCAATAGGAGACGGAGGGCAGGCTGCAATTTCACTCACGTCTGACGTGGATGGCACAGGTTCAGGTTCCTTGCTGGATTCAATTCTATCTACCCTCTGGAAAAAATGATCCAGTGATGTCTGGGTAGTAGCTCTTTTTTTCTCATCATAGATAACAGGGTAGGACTGGATTGTATTCTGAACAGTTGCTGCATCCTTCATGTACTGTTCTACGTTTGGGTCCTGTGCCTCAAAAACTAACAGTGCTTCCTCAAATAAAGAAAACCCCCTTGCCATTTCCTGTGTTGTGAATCTCTTCAGTTCTTCAGTTACTTCTTCTTCCTCTTGTCTCTCTTCATCCTTTCTCTGGGCCTCCAATTCCATCAGGTCTTCATTAGTAAGCTCCTCGTGTTGCACCACAAGGAGTTTAATGAAGTCGTCCTCTTGAAGATCTATCTGCAGCTTCTCACTAAGGGTCACTAAGTTGCTGAAGACCTCTTTGGACTCCTCATCCACCTTCTCAAATCCATGAAAATTGTGAACAAACTGCAGGCAAAGGTTCTTCCAAACCCCATTCATGGTGATGGCCGTAACCTCATGCCAAGCAAAGTCAATGTTTTTTATGGTCCTGTAGATGTTATAGTTGTTCCAAAATTGTCACAAGGTTATTCCTGATTCATCACTCGCCTTTACTGCCTGACGAAAAGTGTGACATAAATAATATTTCTTGAAAGTCGCTGTAACTATGACATAGTATATTATAGTATATACTATACTATGAGTGACATAGTATTTGGTGGCAGAGACACTACAGCACTTTGACTTTGGGATGAAAGTCATCCATGAATGTGGGGTGGCCTGGAGCATTGCCAAGCAGCAAAAGACTGTTGAATGGGATGTCCTCCAAGCAATATTTCTCTACCTCCAGGATAAAGTGGTGGAAAAACCAGTTCTGGAAAATGGCCTATGTAACCCAGGCTTTGGGGTTACTCTTCCACACAACAGGAAGAAAGCCCTTGGCTATGTTTTTAAGGGCTCTTGGGTTCTCTAAATGATAAACTAAGAGAGACTTCAGCTTCAGATCACCAGAAGCATTGGCACCAAACAACAGTTAGCCAATCCTTTTCTGCTTTATAGCTTGGCATCAACTTTTCCTCCTTACTGATGTAACTTCAGACTGGCATCCTCTTCCAGTACAGTCCTGCTCATCCACATTAAAAACCTACTCAGGTAAACTTGCCTTCATCAATAATTTTTCGAACCATTTCAGGAAATTCCTGGGCAGCTACCATATCCACACTTACTGTCTTGCCACTTACTTTTACCTTGTAAATATTGGCTCTGGCCTTGAACCGATGAAACCAACCATGGCTCGCGTTAAAAGATGGGCCCTCTGGGGGCTTCCCTGGTGGTGCAGTGGTTGAGAATCTGCTTGCCAATGCAGGGGACACGGGCTCGAGCCCTGGTCTGGGAAGATCCCACATGCCGCGGAGCAACTAGGCCCGTGAACCACAACTACTGAGCCTGCGAGCCTGGAGCCTGTGCTCCGCAACAAGAGAGGCTGGGACAGTGAGAGGCCCGCGCACAGCAATGAAGAGTGGCCCCTGCTCGCCACAACTAGAGAAAGCCCTTGCACAGAAACGAAGACCAAACACAGCCAGAAATAAATAAACAAATTAATTAATTAATTATTTTAAAAAAGGCTGATGCTTGCTTTAAAGAAAAAAAAAGAAAAGATGTGCCCTCTGATTCTTCGCCACGTTTCATCTTCAAGTCTTCATAAAGGCTTTTAGCTTTCTCTTGAATCAGCATTAAACTGAGCAGGACTCGACACTGATGTTGATCCTGCAACCACACACTGAGAAGTTTCTCCATCTCCCCCATCATTTTTCCACACTTCTTGGATATTATTGTCAGCATCATCGGCACAGCAGACTTCACACATTCCATGATCGTGTCCTTGTTCTTTAGAATCGTGCTGATGGCTGAACAATTCATGTTATAAGAATGAACGACATCTAATATCCTTTTGCCTGGCTCCACTCTCTCAATTATTTTCACTTTTGTTTCCATTGTTATCACTTGGCACTGGCACTTCTCAGCAGTACCTGCTACATCACCACTGCTTTTATGCCTGCTTCTAGACATCCTGTGCTGGAAATAAAGATACTGTACTACTGTACTCTATACAGTACTGTAAAGTACACAAAGGCACAACCACTTGTAGAGGATGCACGCTCGTGACAATGTACACCAGACACGTGAACTAACTTAACGTGATTGGACACGCAAAATCACGTTCGCATCTTTGAAAGTTTGCAACTTGAAGGTTCGTATGTAGGGGACTTACTGTATTTTTAACTCATAAAGATTTGTTGTGATGACATTTATTGTGAGGTCCCCAGAAATGAAACAAATGGCCAACCTTATAAGGTATTGCTTGTATTATATGGAGGATGACTGGGAAAAAATTCGACATCTGAGGAGGTGTATAACTTGAATTTCCCAAGCAAAGATTGATGACTTTTACCCATTCTCAAATCTAAGCTGGTTCTCTGTTCTGAAGTACCGTTACTAAGGAGATGATCAGAGGGCCCTGAGGAAGAGCCATGCAATGTGGTCTAAGGATGTACTGTGAATTTCCCCAAAACTATTACTGTCTTGTCCCAGGGCCTTGGCATCTCTTTTTCATCTTGTCATAATATAGGAAGAGGAATCTTGATCATTTATGTATCCCATAGAACATCACATGGGTCCATTACACTAATCATATTATAACCAACTGAACCTGGTACATGAGATGTAGAAAGCACTTTTGATCCCTTAGTAAGACATCACATGCTAGAATGCTGGAAGTAAACCCTATGAAGACTCAGAGAAATATCACGTCAGTGAAGTGTCTGGGAATTCAGACACTTAAAATGTCCAAAAGTATCCAATCTAAAGAGAGGTATATGTCACTGTACCTTGTGCTACCTTTTCTAAACAAGAGACACAAAGCTCAGTGAACTTCTTTGTATGTGGAAGTTTTGAGTGGAACATAGGTCCATGACTCAGCAGCCCAATGATACTGGAGGTGACTGTTGCCAAGGAAAATGTTGTATAGAACTTATGCTAGGCCCCAATAGGAAAATTATGGCACTGATCCCACATATTTTGGTCCCTGAAACAACTATTTGAAATGAAGCTCCTGGCTTACTACTGGTCCTGTTAGAAACTGAATGGCACACCATAGGTGACCAAGTGACTATACTACTCAAATTTAACATCATAACATGGGTAATATCAAAGCTACCAAATCTTCTATGTGTATAATAGCATTTCATTATAACATAGAAAGTATATATATATAAGATAGGCCCAAGCATGTCCAAAAGTCACAAGATATCTGTAGAACTGATTTTTCTGGCCCTGAGGGAGACACCATACAATACTTCTTTCCTAGCTTCTGGTGGTTGCCAGCAATCCTTGACATTCCTCGGCTTATAGAGGTATCATTTCATTTTCTGTCCCCATCTTCAACCACTTTCTCGGTGTGCCTCTGTGTGTCCTTTTCTGTCTCTTATAATGGAACTCTCATTGGATTGAGGGTCTACTCTAATCCAGTATAATCCCACTTTAATTCTTGCCTAATTACATCTGTAAAACTTCTATTTCCAAATAAATTCACAATCTGAGGTTCTGGGTGGATGTGAATTTTGAAGAGACACTATTCACCCTACTACATCACCTAAAGAGAGGATGCATTTTATGACAAAAAAGTGCATCAAAGATCTCAGTTCCATGGAATTCACCACTCTACCACGTGCCCGACCATTCAGGAACATCTGGCTTTATAGAATGGAAAAATGGTGTCACAGAGATGGTTAATAAGGAACACTCAATCTATTGAAGGGGTTATCTACAGGATTTGCTATTTGCTATCTCTCAAATATCCATGACGCATAGGCCTGGGAAACAAGAACCCTGTTAATATTATACCTAGTGACCCAGTGGATGGATACTTGACTCATATCTCTGTGACCTTGGGCTAAGTGCATTTTTATAGTTTTGGGTCTAAGGAAAGAATGATTTTTATCAGAGACTAGAGAAACTGTTCCAATGAATTGAAAATTAAGACTGCTACCTGATCTTTTAGGGCTTTTCATACTTCTTCACCAATAGGTACAGAAAGAGATTATTGTCCTGGTGATTAAGTTCAATTTCTAGGAGGAAGTGGACTTCTGCCACTCAAAGAGCAAGAAGGACTATGTGTAGATCCCAGGGGATTCTCTGGGACACATCCAGTACTCCTTTTGATGGTTAATTTTATGTGTTCATTTTACTAGGCCATTGGGCCCGGTTATTTGGTTAAACTTTCTGGGTGTGTTTGTAAGGGTGTTTGTGGATGAGAATAACACTTGAATTGGTAGACTGAGTAAAGCAGATTGCCTTCCCCATTGTGAACGGCCCTATCCAATCCTTTAAAGCCTAAATAAAATTTTAAAATATCAATACATTTTTCTCTCTGAAAGCCTGTCTCTGACCTAGGGCATCAGCCTTCTTCTGCCTTCAGACTCAAGCTGGAACTTCCACCATTAGACCTTCTGGTTCTCAGGCCTTTGGACTCAGAAAAGATTATTTGCTCTCCTGGGTCTCTAGCTTTCTTAATTCAGATGTTGGACTTCTCTGTCTCCATAATTGTGTAAGCTAATTTCTTAAAAAAGAAAAAGAAAAAAAGAAAAAGTATGTAAGATTTACCAATAGAAAGCAGGTAATGTTAGAGACATAGCTATAGACATAGATGTAGGTATAGATATCTCCTATATGTTCTGTTTTTCTGGAGAATCTGGAGATTTCTGGAGAATCCTATATAACAAAAAAGCTTAATAATACAATAAAGATAAAGACAAGACCACCAAGGAGGCGTATCCTGCAGGATTGAAGATTTTGTTCAGATGAGGGGCTCACAGAAGGCTAGGAAACCATGACATTGGTGGTGGAAAAATACCACTATTATTTTCAATTTAGGCCTTGTTATCAACTAGAGAGAGAGAGAAAAGATAGCAGCTGTATTTCATATGACTGAATTGTGTCCTTTTTTAATTTTTTCCTCTATGTGAAGAACACAAGTTGTATAAAACATTTTAGGTTTTGTGTGAGAGTGTGACTGTGAACTGTCATTATCTCATGCTTTGGAGACTTTATGTATCCCCTGCATTAGGATCATGTTTTCACCCTTGTGATACAGGACAAAAGTGGGAGCTGAGGAAAAAAATATATACATTGTGCCAGATATCTCTCATTTGTCCTTCCAGATCCACTCTCTACCCGTCTCTATTTTCCTTGTCACCTTGCAAGATTGACCTATATGGACATCGTTGCCTGTGTGGCCTGACTTCTAGTTGTGTTTGGCCAGTGGGGATTCCAGGCAGAAGAGTAGAGGAAGGAGATTGAGGTCAGAATGCTTGTTCTTTCCCTGGGAGGGTGCCTTAAGTTAGCTGTGTTTATTGACATTGATTACTTGTTCTCAAGGTAGATACTATGTATGGCTCTCTCTCCTTTCTGTCTCCAGCAATTTCTCCCTCTACTCATCCTTTTGGGACTAAGGACAGTGACAGTTCTGCTGTTGCTTCTAGCCCTATGTTCCTCTAGTTCTGCTACACTGTCCCTTATGTTTCACCCTCACATTTATAATGAATCTCTTTTAAATAAACCCTCCACAATAATGTTAATATGATTGTGCCCTCTGTTTCCTGTTAAGACCCTGACTGATAGAACTGTTATATCTTAGATGATGTTGAGACAAACCAATGAAAAGACAAACAGGCTGGGAAGTTCTGTTTTCTCCAAGGTAATGTTTCTGGCTTCTAATTAACTTCATCTTTATACTTAATAGTGTACCACTGACAATAAACAGGGTTTTGGCAATCTTTGCAGTTCTTTATCTCCTAGGAGATAAATGGACCCCTCCAATTAGAAAGAGATGGAAGTTAAAAAAAGCCCAGGGAATTCTCTGGCGGCCCAGTCACTAGTACTGGCGCTTCCACTGCTGGGGCCATGTTTGATCCCTGGTTGGGGAACTAAGATCCCACAAGCCACATGGTGCAGCCAGAAAAAAAAAAAGGCATAGGAGGATAACAAAGACAACAGGAGGTAATGGTGGTGGCTGACTCGCAAAAGTAATACAATGGACAGGGTAATAAAATGGCAGAATAAACTATTAGATATGAGTAGTGCTTGTTGGGGCAAAAAATATGAAAGCTGAAGATTTACTATTGTGTCAGGCTGTCGCTTCCCAAGAAAGAACTGTGAAAATAAAATATAGTCTGTGTAATTATGGTCATGCCCTCCCCACTCCTATCTTGGGAGTTTTGGTTGGTTGACATAGCATTGATATATATATATAATAAAATATATATTATTCACCATAATTCTTTAAATAGATGGAGATGTCAACTCTTTTTATAACCATCATAGAGATATTGTCCAACATTAAATAATTCAAAATGCAATAAAGTATGTTTTCTCTTAGCAATGTTGTACTAGCTTTTTTTAGACCATTTTTCCATCTGAAAATAAGTAGGTAGGTAACATGAAATAAGGCTAAAATAATTTTGAAGTCACTGGAAATCTTCAAAGGCAGTGAGGCCTTCTGATTCTGTGGAGCAAGAGTGCTGAGAATTGAGCCAAACATTTGGAGTCACTCATCCCTCCAGGCATTTACCAGTTTGAAAGGAGTGGCTGAGAGACTAGAAGCTCTGCAAAGCTCTCAGAAGAATTATAGGGCTGGATGAACAAAAGCCGGATTCAGGGCTGGCAAAGGAAGAATGGCTCTAATAGATACACCAGAATTTTAGTGAGGACCCCAAAGGACTGTTTGGTAAGAGTAGAGTAAATCAGAAATTGACAAGACCTATAAGGAACTGAGGCCCAGCTTCCAATTCCTGATTGGATTAATATTAATATAATCATAGAACAAAATAGAAAACATAATTACAGACCCACATATGTATGAACAATTGATTTATAAAAAGATGGTACTGGGAGCAGTGGGCACAGTATGGTATTTTTAGTAAATGAGGATGGTTTCATTAAGTACCCATAGGCGAAAGAAAATTAGCAGTGACACAAACTGAACCATACACCAGAATTAATTCCAGATAGAGTGTAGATCTAAATGTGAAAAATAAAACAAGAAAATTTCTAGCAGATAATTTAGGAAAATATCTTTATAATCTTGAGTTACAAAAGATTTCTTGAACAAGATCAAAAATAAAAGCACTAACTACAAATTAACAGATTGATAAATTAGACTATATATTAAAATAAAGAAGTCCTCTTTATTTGTAAACACTATTAAGAGAGTGAAAATGTAAGGTATAGGGTTAAAGGTATTTGCAATATATGAGACAGATTATTTGCATAATCAATCAGAGACTACTATAAACCAGTAAAAAGTTAAAATCAGACAACCCAATAGGAAAAAAGCAAGAAGCGTAAGCAGGCATATCTAAATGGCCAATAAACTTATGATAAGCAGTTATATCTTAATAATAACAGATAAATAAAAATTAAAACCACAATGAGATATCATTACTTACCAGAATGACTAAAAAAAAATGAAGAATTACAAGTTTGGGGAAGGATATGAGAATTAGAATCCTCATAGCTGTTGGTAGCAATGTAAACTGGTACAAACACCTGGAAATATCTGCTAAAGCTGGATATATTTATATCCTGTGATCTAACAACTTTACTCTTAGACGTATACTCGATAGAAAATCATTGATGTGTACACTGAATGACATGCATGAGAATGTTCACAGTGGTTTTATATGTTTATAGTAATCCTAGTACAGGTTGATTTGTGTCTCCCAAAAAGAGATGTTGAAGTTTTAAACCCTAGTACCTCAGAATATAACCTCACTTGGAAATAGGGTTGTTGAATATATAATTGGCCAAATTAAGATGAGATCATACTGGAGCAGAGTGGGTCCTTAATTCAATATGGCTAATGTCCTTATAAGAAGAGACATATAGGGAGAAAATGGCCATGTGATGATGGAGGCAGAGGTGGGACTTATCCATTTACAAGCCAAGGAAAGACAAGGCTTGCTGGCAAACATCAGGAGCTACAGGAAGCAAAAAGTCTTGTCTTCCATAGGCTTCAGAGGGAACATGGCCCTGCCAACACATTGATTTCAGACATCTAGGCTCCAGAACTGTAAGCAATAAATTTCTATTTTTTTAAGCCAGCATTTTGTGGTTCTTTGTTATAGAAGCCCTAGGAATCTATTTTAATGCTCAAATATTCATCAAGAGTAAAATAGATAAATAGATCATGTCATATGCACAAAATGAAGTACTATCCAACAACAAAAATAATATTGCTACATGCAGAAAAACAACCATAAAGTTGAGTGAAAGAAGCCCAATACAAGAAAGTATATACTATATGATTCCATTTGTTTAAAGTTCAAAAACAGCTAAAATAAATCTATGGTGTTAAAATGTCCAGATAGTGATTATATTAGGAGATGAAGGAGGGTGTAATGATTAAGAAAGGGCACAAGGGGGCTTCCCTGGTGGCGCAGTGGTTGAGAGTCTGCCTACCGATGCAGGAGACACGGGTTCGTGCACTGGTCCGGGAAGATCCTACATGCCGCAGAGCGGCTGGGCCCGTGAGCCGTGGCCGCTGAGCCTGCACGTCCGGAGCCTGTGCTCCGCAACGGGAGAGGCCACACCAGTGAGAGGCCCACGTACCACAAAAAACAAACAAACAAACAAAAAAGAAACGGCACAAGGATGACTGATTTCTGATGTTTCACTTCTCCACCTGGATGATGATTATGTACGTGTTCACTTCGTGATAATTCATTATATACATTTTATACGTTTGTACATTTATATTATATAATTCAATAATAGGTTAGTAAATAAACTTATAGTACATTTGAAATGTCATTCACTAAAGAAAATAAATAAAAAGCTTGACAAGAAGAAAGACAAATGTTTTTAATTATCTAATGCCCCAGAATTTCTCTCTTGTTGCAATGATAATAAGCAATCATACTACTGAAGTAATAGAGAAGGCAAGTTTGGGGCCAGAAATGAACTCTTTTTTGGCTAGTCCATCCCCAGACAATACTACACACAATTCGTACCCCTCGTCTAAATGAAGTATTCCAGTCCTCCTCTTAAAGGCGCGGTACGGGGGGCCTCTCACTGTTGTGGCCTCTCCCGTTGCAGAGCACAGGCTCCGAACGCTCAGGCTCAGCGGCTATGTCTCACGGGCCCAGCCGCTCCGCGGCATGTGGGATCTTCCCGGACCGGGGCACGAACCCGCGTCCCCTAGCATCAGCAGGCGGACGCTCAACCACTGCGCCACCAGAGAAGCCCCGTGATGATTCTTTTGAAGTGTGGTTTATCAGGCTGAGCTGACATTGTGGCCTCATTACTCATCAAAGAAAAACAAGTTTAAACAGCAGTTTAAACTTGAACTATTGAAGTCTTTCATGAGTTTTGTAAAAATTTTCTCTAAATAAAATAGTTGGTAGATATGACTCACACAACCCTGAAATAATTAAGAGTTCTTATCACAGATTGTGAGGAGGAACTACTGAGGATGATGAGGCTATCCATTATTGGATTGTGGTTAAGAGCAAAACCTAGAGCCAACTTTCCTTGGGTTCCGATTCCTGTTCCACCACTCAATTATCTATGTGAGTATAGGCAAGCTACTTAATTTTTGACGGTATCTTAATATAAAAAATCTTCCTTTTAAGGCTTAAGTAAGGCTAATTAGTTCACATAGCAAATTGTGTTGACACAGCTGAGATTTAATGCCAGAGCAATTTGAATCTGAAATGTGACCTTTCATATTGTCATGCAGGGTACAGCTCAGATACCTTCTATCATATGCTTTCCCTTGATCATCCACATCTAACCGCCTTAAGTATTGTGCAAATTTATGTGATAGTATTTCTCATGGTATTTTGTTATTTACGTGTGACTGATACCACAGATAGATATCAGCATCCCTCTGTGAACCCCAATAAACTGGGAGATCCTTCATGGTAAAGGCCTTTTACATGTACATCCCCAGTCTACAACTGTGTGTCTGCACAAAATGATCAAAAAAGATGGAAAAATTGAATAGACTTGCATGAGTTAGATATTTAGAAATCAAAACATATGCTCTATGAATCTGAAACATATACAACTCTTGTCATTATGCTATGTTTCTAGGAGGTCTATGAATTAGTACCCGATATGTGAAAATAGTTTGTCTCTGGCAAGAATTTGATTGTATGATACCTTCTGTTTTAAACTGATTACTCATTGGCAGAAATGATTGGCCAAAATTTTCACAAATTCCCAACAAGTGTCAAGAACCAAATAATCAGTGGAGAACTATATGGTACACACATTTTTTTTTAAAGAAAATCTTCAAAGCATGAGAAGATGAAGTATATATTTTTCAGGGAGTTGTGAAAAGGAGTATGGCTTCTAAACTATTTTGTTTATGAAATAATCAAAAATACCTTTCTGATGTGAGTTGTGTTGGAATTGTAAAGTATTTCAAATATGAGGTAAAGTGTTCATATAAAGAATTAAAGAGGATGGTTCTGAAATGCCATATAGTTCTGCATTTTTAATGGTTCCTAATCAGTGCATTCACTTTGATTTTACATCTATAATTTCGTTTCTTTCTACCAAACTCCAATTTCCAGAACGATGAGAACAACCTTGGTGGTGCTTTCTACTTTTCAGCTCTCATGATAACAATGCAAAGTATTCCTCTAAATGTTCTATAGTTGAACACTTATCTAGGCTGGTAATTCAGTAGTCATAAAACTATCCTGAAAGTTGAAAAAATTCGCTAATTCTAGTCTAATACCTTTAGAGTTATATAGGATAAATAACTTAAACAGTTTCATTTGGGCCCTACACCAGAACTATAGATTCTACAAAGGAGTAATGACAAGATCACTGATCCAAACAGCTCTAAATCCACTTCCCCTTAAAACAGTTTTAAATCTCTTTAAACTAATCAGCCAGTAACTCAAATGAATTCTAAATATTGTAAAAATGAATAAGCCAACAAATTATTAATGGAATTGTTTATCATTTACTAAATTTGCACTATAAAATAATGTATAATAAAATTTGTACAAAGGAAAGCACTCCGATTTTATCATCTTTAGGTTCTTTGCTCTAAATTAATTGATAGTTGCAAACCTGAAGGTGAAACAAAGGAATCAAAGGTTTTTACTTAATTAGATGATTTGTCCTGAAATTTTCCTATTATTTCTGAATGTATATATTTTTCTGGTGCTAAGAGGTTGGATCCACAAAGATTGGAGCAAGCCAACTGAATATATTTTGAGATATTTTGTAAATATCTAAGTATTTTAACCATTTAATTGACTATGTGTATGTATGTGTTTGGAATCGATTGTAATGGCAGTAATTGTGGGATATAATAAAGATTAAAAATAATGACAATAGGAGATAGTCATCTCTATTTAAGGTTGACTTAATTGAGAAAATTTCTAAGAAGATATTAATCAACCAAAAATCATTTCAAGAAAAATAAAATTAAATAAAAAGATTTTAAGATCACTTTAGTTATTACCATAAAAGTAAGTAAACTTCAGACCTTATCTTTTAGCATAGATGTCAGTCTTGGTTCAAGTTGAATATGCTATTAATATTTAGTATCTAGTAACAATAAAAGACACAGCAAGCAAGAAATTCATAATTTCAGTTTGATTAAGTAAAAGTTGCTAGAATCACTACTTTAATTAAGAAATCCAGATGGCTCCAGATTTCAGGCATTACAACATGCTGCCACCTTGAGAGGTGTCATCTTGGGTAGGTTTCCTCTTTTAAAATTATCACAGCTGTTCTCTAATAGAGAAAAACACCCATGGAACACAACTAATGACTTATGGGAAATTCAGTTTCTGATCGGACAGTCTATTTAGTTCCAGAGCATGGTCTTAATATTATTATCTAGTATGTGATTTAATTATTCAGAAACAATGATTTCTGATAACCTGAACCTCATAGCTTATTGACCTATTTTTTCAAGAGCATTTCAACACTACACAGACTTGTCCTCTTGAAACAATAACAATAGTTCTACAAAGACAATGATTAATTTTCTCATTTTGGGGAGAGAAAAGTGGGGAGGCAAGACAGGGATATGGGATTGAGATACATATTACTATGTATAAAATAGATAAGGATAAGCAACAGGGATATCCACCTACTGTGGGTGCACTGGTAGGTGGGGCTGGACACTGGCCCGGCTGGCTGTGAGCCTGTGGTATGTGCGGTAGCTGTGGGCCCACTGAAGGGCAGAATTGGCTTTGCGTGCAATTAGTTGTGCAGCCCGGGAATTCTGCAGGCCTGCTGGTGACCAGGGGTGGATTCACACGCAGCTGTTTGTGCAGCTCAGGTGGGCATGGTTCAAGTGCCAGCCTGTTGGACGGTGGGGCTGGGTCCCTGCACACCTGTCTGCTCAGCTGTGGGAGGGTATAGGGCTGCTTCTGGCCTCCCAGAGGATAAGCCGGAAGGAGGATTCCAAAGTGCTTGCCAAGGCTCATGTTATTCCAGTAGAATGAGTTCCCCCAAATGGCTACTGCCCTCAACGTTCATAGCAGCACTATTTACAATAGCCTAGACATGGAAGCAACCCTACTGCCCAACCACAGATGAATGGATAAAGAAGATGTGGTATATATATACAATGGAATACTACTCAGCCATAAAAATGAATGGAACCTTATTTGTGACAACATTGATGGACCTAAAGGGTATTATGCTAAGTGAAATAAGTCAGAAAGGGAAAGAAAAATACTGTATGATTTCACTTGTATCTTAAGATTAAAAAACAAATCTTAAAACCAAATCAATAAACAAACATAACCCCACAGAAACAGAGTCATAGATACAGAGAACACACAGGTGGTTGCCAGAGAGGAGGGAGCCAGGGAGAGGAGAGAAATAGGTGAGGGGGATTAAGAGGTGTACACTACCAGGTGAACAATAAATGAGTCAGTGCTTTGTGACCACCTGGAGGGGTGGGATAGGGAGGGTGGAAGGGAGATGCAAGAGGGAGGGGATATGGGAATGTATGTATAAGTAGAGCTGATTCACTTTGTTATAAAGCAGAACCTAACACCATTGTAAAGCAATTATACTCCAATAAAGATGTTGAAAAATAAATAAATAAATGAGTCATGAGTAAGAAATTTACAGTGTGGGGAATATAGTCAATAACTATGTACTATCTTTGTATGGTGTTATATTATAACTAGGCTTATCGTGGTGAACATTTCCAAACATACTAGAAATATTAACTCACTATGTTGTGTAACAGGAACTAACACAGTGTTTTAGGTCAATTATACGTCAGAAATAAACACGCAAATAAATAAACTCATAGGAAAAGAGATAAGATTTGTGGTTACCAGAAGAGGGGGTAGGGGAAAGGGAATTGGATGAGCGCAGTCAAAAGGTATAAACTTCCAGTTGGAAGATAAATAAGTACTAGGGATGTAATACTCAGGATGTAATGTACAACATGAAAAATATAATTAACAATGTTGTATGTTATTTATGAAAGTTGTTAAGATAATAAATTCTGAGTTCTCATCACAAGGAAAAACATTTTTTTCTATTCTTCAGTTCTCTATATGAGATGATGGACATTCACTAAACTTATTGTGATAACCATTTCATGTTGTACGTAAGTCAAATCATTATGCTGTACACTTCAAACATATACAGTGCTGTGTCAATTCTATCTCAATAAAACTGGAAGAAAAAAGGGAAAAAATTATAAGGTGGTGACAAAGACATCACTGAATACTGAATGAATACCACATATATTTATAAATATCAACGTTTTTTTAAAGTATTAAAACATATTGTTACATCTTGATTTCTCTGTTGTTTTTTTCATATCATCAATTACACAGGTAATGTTTCTTAGTGATATTCAAGAATTTTACTTCATACAATATTATATTATTACATTGTACTCTGTTTTAATTTTTTAATTAAACTTTAGAATTTAGCTCTGTGCACTGAATTTTATAGCACTGTATTGAATCAATGAGTTTCTATACCCTTTTAAAAGCACCTATACATTCTCAGAGTATGTGATGAATAGAACACATAGCATGATTCTGTACTAATAGTTGTTTTCAATAAATAAGCATGTTTTGACTATAAACTTGTGTTTTCATACTCTAAACAAATAAAACAATGCAATATAAATTATATAACATTTTAAAAATTTGTGTCAGGATGAAAGAATAATAAATAATAATAAATAATAAATAAATAATAAATATAACTTGCATAACATATCGAAAGGAAAAAATTCAGAAGATTTTATTGGAGTGAAATGATGCAAGTTTTAAATTGGGACAGCAGGAATGAAATGTGAATAGGTTAAGATGTTTCATCACCTTACAATGGTAAAAATACCAAATACCTTTGGAATGAAATACCAAGGAAGGCTTTCCTTGTGATTTACACCATTCTATTTTTCTTTCCCTTGCTTTCTGGGTATGATCACTGGAATCACAACGTGAATTTCAACAGATGTAAAAACAGTATCAACCTGTCAAATAATGCTTGGAGGAAACCTGCTTTGGCAATCGACCTTATAGAGAAAGTTTTGAGGTTTTCAATGAACTTAAGATCAGTCTGAACAAATAATAACATCATATGATAGCTTTTAAATGGCTAGCAATCCCTTTAGCTGAATTAAGGGAACTAGAGCTCTATGGGATTCACATTAATTGAACTTTTCTGTTCACTGGCAGATGTAATGTGTTAAGAGAAGACCTGGAAAAGAAGACTATATTCACAAATCCAGAGGAAGGTGTTCATGATGATGAGGGTTCTAGTCATCATATCAGGGAACACACAAAGGAAAAAGTAAAACTTAAGAGATTGTGATATCTAGCTTGAAAAGAACCATCTTCTAATATCTGAATGGCTGCCAGTGTTTTTGTGAAGTTTTGCTTCTAAAATAAGAACTTCAAAAGTTGGGTGGAAGTAATAGTTGTCAGCCCACAATATATATGTGTGGTAAATTCCATTTTTGTTCCAATTCTTCATTCCACAATATATCCACACCCTTATCATGTGACTTGACAGTTTCTGTCACCAGAGGCAGAATATATTTCCCTGCCCTATTGATTTTGATCTTGTCTGGACAATGGAATTTGGGTGACTATGCCACTTAGGCAGTTGAGAGCCTAGGAACAGAAAGTTCCCCAGATGGACAAGATTGTTGAGGGATCTCGGAGTGCACGCTGGGGGGCTTACCAAAGTGCTGGCAGAAGTGTCGTGATATCCCAAATTCTACTTTTCTCCTTCCCCAAAATATTTTCTCAGAGCAGGAGGTCTGGACCAGTGTGGGTAGAAGGAGAGGGGTATGTCCTCAGGGCAAAGGTGGCCTTGGCCGCTGCTAGGGCAGCTTCTCTTCCATCTTCCACCCCTACTCTGGAACTCCAACTACCTAGGCAGCAGTGCGAGTATAATCCGGGCACAGCCCTAGGGTGGGGGATCCCAATCCAGCCTCCATAGAAGTCCTCCATCCCTCTACTGTCCCAGAGGAGTCTGGCGTGGAGAAAAACCTCAGAGCACCCGATCAAGCTGAGGGGCCCTACAGGACTGACTGCCCACAAGTCAATCCTGGATGAGCCCCCCAAATTTTGTTGTCGAAACTCGATACCTGATCACCAGTGCAGAATAGAAATGTGGAGATGGAGTTTTAGGTGAAGTAGAAAAGAGTACCTTTTATTCCTTTGCCAGGAAAAGGGGGCCACAGTGGGCTAATGCCCTCAACACTGTGCATCCCACCCTGGAGGGGGTAATGAGGCATCTTATAGTGTTCAAGGAGCAGGGTGTGATCAGCTCGTGGACATTCTTCTGATTGGTTGGCATCAAGGTGAAGTTTCAAGCATCATCAACCTTCTGGTTTCAACCAGTCTAGGGTCTATGTGCTTGTGGTCAGCAGTTTTCATCTGATGGGGATCTACTTCCTGTAAAACAACTTGAGAATGTGAGTCAGGCCTTTATCTATACCTTTCAGGGAACCGTGAGTTCGGTGGTTCTGCTATGTGACCAGTTCCCCAGCCCAACAGCTATTCTTTGTTCCTCTATCTTCACATTTCCCAATTGTTAACTCTTGAGTCAGCTTTTTACTTCAAAAGACAAGGACACACGATTTCAACACCAGAACTTTGCTCTTAACCAACAAGTTCTACTGCTTCCATAGATGAGATTTGAGAATATTGTACACTTTTTTACTCTCTAATAGTCTCAAGGCATATGCCTTGCCAATTAATTACAATAAAACTGAAATCCATTACTAGGTTTAAAGGGTGAGATTGTCAAGAACAGAGTAAAACTCAAGGATAACCTTGAGGATAGGACAAGTGTACTTTTGTGTCCATTAGTTACATTTTTCAAACTGCAAACAATTATCCACTTAAGGTCATGAAATAAGTAATGTCATTTTTTGGTGGGGATTAACAGCAACAACAAAAGCATGCACGTATTTTCAAGATAATATTTTCTTGCCAAGGTTGGGATTTAGTTTGTGTCTATGGTATATGTTGACTTTAACAAGACTATCCTCATATTATTTATTTCAATGAGCTAACGGTGCACTGTCATTTTGAGTGATTTTTTAAAATTAATTTTATTGAAGTATAGTTGATTTACAATGTTGTGTTAATTTCTGCACAGCAAAGTGATTCAATTATACATACATACATACATATATATATATATATATATATATATATATATATTCTTTTCCATTATGGTTTATCACAGGATATTGAATATATAGTTCCCTGTTCTCTACAGTAGAATCTTGTTGTTTACCCATTCTCTATATAATAGCTTGCATCTGCTAATCCCAAACTTTCAGTCCATCCCTCTCCCATCCTCCCTCCCCCTTGGAAACCACAGGTCTGTTTTCTATATCAGTGAATCTGTTTCTGTTTCATAGATAAGTTTATTTGTGCCATATTTTAAGTTCCATATATAAGTGATATCATATGGTATTTGTCTTTCTTTTTCTGACTTACTTCACTTAGTATGATGATCCATGTTGCTGCAAATGGTATTATTTCATTCTTTTTTATGGCTGAGAAGTAGTCTATTGTATATATATACCACATCTTCTTTATCCATTCTCGAGCTATTTTTACAAGATAAATACATTTAATGATAATTTTTATGTAAACCAATACAGTAAATATTGAAAATAAATTATGTCATTTGATCTTCACAAAAATCTTATGAGGAAAACATTAATCCTTACTATAATGAGGGAATAGAACTTAGAGAAATTAGGTAACTTATTCCAGATAAAACAACATATAGGTGTCAGCCAGGTAGTATTCTAGCCAAGTGTATCACCTGTTTCTTAACCAATGCTATCTCTGCCAATAATACAAACTACTGCAGTTTATAACATGAGGAAAGAGCATTTGGTTGAGATCCTGTGCCAATGCTATCCATGTAAGTAGTGCCTAAGAGTGGCCTTCAAAAAATATATAATATGTATTTTGTCTTTTAGCATTGTCTTGTGCAGCAAGGTGGAATTGCAAAAAACTTGAAATTTCCACCAGATATTCTTATGTATCTGAAAGTGACATTCATAAAATTAGTGAATTTTTAGCTCATCAACAAATAAAATTATTTTTATTTAGAATCAGAATAAATAACACTAATAAATATGACCTTACTATTATGTTTTTCAGTATTTGAATGAGAAAAAAACAAGGGTTTCTTAGCTGGTGGTTTCTATCCCACAAACATCAAAAAAAGAAATATAGTCTAATGAACGAACAAAGAAAAATCTTGCGGATATTGTTTGGTTAGCATCTTTCACATGTAGTTGCAGACTACTTATATGCCTGTAATTCTTTCACAGAAGAAAGAGAAAAAGAAAGAAAGAAAGAAAGAAAGAAAGAAAGAAAGAAGAGAGAGAGAGAGAAAGGAAGGAAGGAAGAAAAAGAAAGAAAGAAAGAAAGAAAGAAAGAAAGAAAGAAAGAAAGAAAAAGAAAAAGAAAGAAAGAAAGAAAAGGTCACAAAAGGAAAGTGTAGACTTTGATTGAATTGGCTCCCTGGGAAGCTGATCTAAGGTAGGCACATATATCAGCCTCACGTGAAGGCAGTACTCAGATCAACTCTGTGGAGAGCCCCAGGAAAGGCAAGAGAGGGGAGTGAGGCAATTTACTAACCCCGAAACAGAAGGCACAGTGATGGTTTTGTGGATATTTATAGAAAGAAGACAAGAGTCACCACATAGAACCTTGTTCCTTCATCACAAAGACCGTATTTTTTTCTCAAAACTGAGATTCCAATTGGGACTTGCCCACCTGAAATCCAGGAGGTAGACAAGCATATTTTCAGTTCTTCCTGAACTCACCTACTCTATCTATCATCACTTTCAGTCTCACCCAGGACATTTATGTCATCTGCTGAAGCATCTGTCCTCAAACCTGTCCTCTTCCTCCCACTTCCCACGAAATCTCCATTTGTGAGTTTTCTTTTTAATTCTCTAGCTTTCCTATAATGGTTTTGGTTTTTAAAAATGCTTACTTATGGGGGAGGTGGGAGGAGAGAGCATACCAAATCCTCAGAGACTGAACTGCCCTTGAAGACAGTGGACATTTGATCTAAATTATCAAAAGTCAAAGTTGTATTTGAAAAGTCCAAAAAGAACTCTATGCTCAAGCTCATCAAAAAGCAGTATTAAAGCTCATTTAAAAGCAGTTTTCAAATTAAACATTTAAGAATTCAAGCTCTGAAATTATATGAAAACAACTACAAGCTTCTCCCACATGGAGAAGGGATGGGCTTGAGTTATGTCTCACAAGGGCAGATCTGAGGGCAGTCCTTTGTTTTGTTTTGGCTTTGGTTTTGGTTTTGGTTTATTATTGAAGTTTAATTGATGTACAATGATATGTTACAGGTGTACAGTATGGTGATTCACAATTTTAATACTTGATTCATTTACAAGTATTATAAAATATTGGTGCTATTCCCTGTGTAGTACAATATAGCCTTGTAGCTTATATTATACATAATAGCTTGTACCTCTTAATTCCCTGCCCCTATGTTGCCCTAATCCCCTTCCCTCTCCCCACTGGTAACCACTAGTTTGTTCTCTGAATTGGTGAGTCTGCTTTTTTTTTTTTGCTATATGCACTAGCTTGTTGTATTTTTTAGATTCCAGATATGTGATATCGGACAGTATTTGTCTTTCTCTGTCTGACTTATTTCACTCAGCATAATACTTTGCAAGATCATCCATGTTGTTGCAAATGTCAAAAAAAGAATAAAAGTTTGCCATTTGAGGGCAGTTTTGAGAGCCAAAGGAGATGAGAAAGCTTAGGTAGAGCGAAGGTGACCTGGGAGACTGGAGGTATTCAAACTCAGGCTGGGTGACCACCTGACATTGATCTTGTAAAAAGATGTCAGCTTTCAGAAGCAGGTTGCCTTGGATGACCTTAAGATTTATGTCATCTGTCTGTATGCAAACAATTACATTCAAATATATTCAATTAGAAAAGTATATACGCCTTTGGAAAATTACAAAAAGAAATAAGTGTTTAAGAATGCTTGGATACATGCCTTTTTGGTCTACTAAAATCCAAGTTTTATTTACCAGTCAGACCTCCCCTGGCCTTTCATCATAATTTATAGAATCACACAACAAATATTCATTCATGGAGGACATGAAGACAGCCAGCATGAGTGAGGTGCTTGCTCTGCAGGCTGGTGACCAACAAAATATGAGACCCTGACCCGAGACGGCAAATTCAACAGGAAGGATGGAGATCCATGCCCTGAAGTGTGACTGGTAATGAACATATAATCAGCCACTTAGTTACAATAGGGAGAAGTGCACGAGCACCAAAGACCCAGATCCTAAGAATGTGGAGCCTTAGAAATCTTTGAAAATATTATGAAGGCTGTAGTTAACATGGATTCGGAAATCTGAATGCAATATTTTGAAATAAGGCTAAAGCAACTAGGAGTCCAGGCTTGGTGAAAGCATCAGATGCCCATAGAGTCACCAAAAGTCTGGAACAAAAAGGGATAAATAACAAGTTGTGGCTTTAGATGCTGAATTTTGATGCCGAAGGTTTATATTCCCTGTGTTGTGTTGGGGGTCATTGGTTTTGATGTAGGCAGGAAGAAGCAGAGCTCTGCCCAGATCGACAATGACCTCTGAAAGTTTCTTATTTAAACACACCCTCAAGTGTATACTCCCTCTCCCACACTGTACTTTGGACTACTTTTCCTCTCTCTGTTGCAGCCAAAGTAAATACTATAGTAAAAGTCCATATGATCGTTCCCAAACTGATAAGAAGAAAGGAGCCTATTTCCTTTTTACAGTATTTTCTAAGCACTTGTAGTCAATGAGGGGGAAATTTTAAAAACAGCATCACTATTTATTTATGGCATTTTGTTATTGAGTTGTTAAGAGTTCTGCTTGCTTTTCCCTCAACACTCTCCTTGTTTGTCAATTTGTTCTTGGTCTTCTGCAGCTAAACTTTAACTCTTTAGCCATAGAGTACCTGGTGTATTTTTTTCCTCTGCTAGCCTATTATCTGTATACATGATGGCCTTAAATGCAAAGACCTGGACCAGGGAGACAGATGCCCTCTCCATATCTAGCAATTTGGACTTCAAGGAAAGCCTCTGATTGGTACACAGGATCATTCACAAAAGGACCCCTACCTTCCATGATTGCCCAAAATGAAGGAAACTGAACTTGAACATCGCCTTTATAAGGTACATTCATGTAACTATCAAATCATGTGAAAATTACTTAACTAGATGCAGGTCAACCTCAAAAAGCTAAAAAAAACCCCACTGTGTGTCCAAATCAGTTCACAGGACTTAACCTTCATGCTGCCTGCAAGATAAGTGCTGACCCACATACACCTGACGAAAACCACTGCCTAAAAATGAAGGTAAATTAAACACAAAAGAAAACACACACACGCACACCTTTCTCGAAAAGTAAGCTTTCAACATAATCTTACTTTCTGGTGTATTCCCTCATGGTTTTTCAGAGAACATTTTAGAATGTCTTCCCCAGACTTACTAATGACCTGTTAATGAAGTGACACAGACTGCACTTACATAAATTATGGAGTTGCTGAACCTAGCATTAAAGTTTGGTACATTTCAAGGATATAAAATCAATCATCCTGATATTAATAACTGTCACTTATATGCCCTTTACATCTGTGCTACTTCTTGGTCCCTCCATCTAGATGAGTGTCATAGGTGACTTTGGAAGCCTGGACATTCCCATACCCGATTAAACTATTTTCTCTGTGCACTTTTCAAAATTCAGTTTTCTCTAGGGCAGTTATTTTTGGTTAAAAATGCCCAGGTGTGCAGATCACTGTGGTCAGTGAAAACCAAGAAGTAAGGAAAAAGGGGAGCTGCTCCTGAATAGGCTATAGCTTCTGAAAATGAAGATGGTAGCACCACTTGTCTGACAACCTAGAAAGATAGTCAAAGGCATTGCAGAACTTGTTAAAACCTGACTTGGCCATCTTAATCCTTCAGTTCCTCACAGACTCTGACTTTGGATTCTCTCTCTCTTTCTCTCTCTCTCTCTCTGTCTCTCCCTCTATCTCTCTGTCTCTGTCTCTCTCTCTTTCTCTCTCTCTCTCAGTCTCTCTCACTGCCCTTTCAGAATTGCATATGAATAAATGTACTAATTAATTTTTTGACTGGGCAATCAAAGAAGGGCTGATGAATTGAGATCAGAAAACAAAATTAAAGTGAGGCAGTGAAACCTGCAAAGAAATTGTAAAAAGGAACGCATTTTATAGTTTCTGATTCCTCACCAATTAGCAGTAGAGCCACTTTCAGTACCATCCCTCCACATCCAACCTATTTTCATCCATCTCTCTAACCTCACCCCCATCCCCTTCTTTAAAACCAGGCTTCACTATTGCTCCTAAAGTTTATATTCACTAGTCATCTCTATGCATCCTCTATCTTCTTTATAATGCCTTGAACTAAAAAAACCGTTCAGGAATTTTATATGAAACTTAGCAAATTGAGTAACAGCCCATTTGCCTATGAAAGTAAAGAAAGATGTTGGTGCCAGGAGAATACAAGGCTTCCATCCCAGGAGTGTGCTGGGCAAGATGTGGTGTGACAGACATTACACATACACAAAAGCCAGTGCAAGTGCACAGTCATGGGCTTTCCAGGTCTTGCTATCCTGATTTTCTTCTGGTATACAATCACATTGACAAACAGAAGCAGTGAATGATGAGGGAAGGTCAGGTTTTATGTGAAAGAGGGCAGTCAAAGTAAGAACCAGCTGGCTGGTGGAAAGCAGACAAAAGCAATGTTGCTTAATTATTAAAGCGCTAATTCTAGTACTATAATACTGTTTCAAATCCTTGTTCTGCCATTTACTAGCTCCATGACCTTGGGCAAATCACTTATAACTTTATGCCTCAGTTTCCTAGTCTGAGAAATGGGATTAATAGGGCCAACTTTATCCTTGTGTTATGAAGATTAAATGATAAAAAGTGTTTAAAACTTTAACACACAGTTAGGTCTATATCAGTGTTTATTATTTTAACATATGAAGCTAACAAACATGTAAATATATTTGAAAGTTCTTAGTGTATCATTTTATTTCAGCTCAGTAAAATAGCTATGCTCTTAATAAAGGCCCTGAATATTAAGAGCACATTAAACAATGGTTAGCATCTTTTGTTTAATATAGTGGGATGGATATAATTATTTTAGAACCATTTTAGAAGTAGTTTCTCAAAAGAGAAGCGTAAACAAGGAATACTATTTTTCATTCAGAAGATATACTGATTTCCTTTGGGGGGAAAATAACTTATAAAGCATAGCTTATTTCCTAATGTTGCAAGAATAAACAGTGCTACATATGAAGAAATAAATGAGAGAGAGGTGGAAATATCATTACTGCCGAACTGATAATGCACTGAAAAATGTGCTTATATTTTGTAGGATATATTGGAGTAGCTATACGGAATAATGATCCTTTACAGGGTGAGAGTACATTGTGAACTTTATTTTTGCAGACTTCAAGTACTTATTTGCAATCAATTAAAAATGTATTTGACATCAGCTGTGAACTAGATGCTATGTGGAGTGCTAGGGATACAAAGATAAATAATATATATTGATACAGTCTGTATTTAAGGAACTGTCAAGCTGGTAGGGAGGAAAGACCAAGAAATTGTGATACAATGTAATAATTATGAAAATAGGTTTATACTAAGCACTGCTGTAACACAAAGGAAAGAGTAAGCAATTCTTCCGTAGAAGCTGGCAAATTTTGATAAAAGATATACTGTATCGAATAGTGTCCCCCCTCAATTCATTACTACCTGGAACCTGTTGAATGTCATCTTATTTGAAAACAGTGTCTCTACAGATGCAATTAAGATGCAAGTTAAAGTCATATTGGATTAGAGTGAGCTCTAAACCTAATCATTGGTGTCCTTATAATGAGACACATGGAGACACAAAAGCACAGATGCACACAGAGGGGAGACGTCATGTGAAGACAGAGGCAGAGATTGGAGTTACACTGCTACAAGCCAAGGAATGTGAGAAGTGCCCAGAAACTGGAAGAAACAAGGAAGGACTCTCCCCTAGAACCCGTGGAGGGAGAGTGACCCTGCTGATACCTTGATTTTAGACTTCCAGCCTCTGGAACTGTGAGACAAACACATTTCTGGTTTTTTAAGTCACCCAGTTTGTGGTAATTTGTTATGGCATCTGTAGGAAACTAATGCAGATAGGTTTGACAGAGTAGAAAGGATTTGAGCTGTTTGGGGTACTTTACATAGAATTTTTTTTCATATGAATGAAGGGAGAAAGGTCATTGCAAGAAAGGAAATAGGATGTGCAAAGCTTGCAGGTGAAAGTAATGTGGACTATTTAAGGAACCATAGTGTCTTGACAGAGGTAAGACCCAGAGTTCCTAGATGTGGGGTTCATAGAGGTATTTGCTTCACACTTGTCTCTTTACAGGGAGGCTGACTGCACTGAGACTTGCCTCAAGGTGCACATGAAAGGCCCATCAAGGGTAAGAGCTACCTCCTTTATCTTCTAATTGTCCACACAACTTTTGATTCACCCATATTAACCATATCGATTCCCTAACAGTTTTGTTTTTCTTTTTTGCATGAATTTCCCCTAAGTCTATAATACCTTGGATCCTCACTTAGCTCTTGAATGATTTTAGGACCTCCTTTCAAGATATCCTTATCCAGATACTGCCTTCCCCACTAGATTCTGAGCTAGTACACACATATTCACATGTGTAATTAAGAAGTATGTCCCATATCCTAGTTATACAGAAATCATACCAGCAAGACGAGTTCATCCTAGAGGTATATTAGGCAGGTAAAAAAGAGAGTTGTACGACATATGATGAGGGCCTTCTATTCAAGACATCAAGAGTTAATCATTTTCATCCAGGAAGCGGTTTAAACCAAGCTAAATAACATTAAATTCTGTGATCTAGAAAGCCATCCTTCAGAAGGAATAGAATTACTCTAGGGGCTGAAGGAAAGGAAGTGAATGTCAATTTCATCTTCTACCTTTGGTCCCTGTAGGTTCCACAGGTTCGTTGTTTGTTTTTTACTATTATTTACATACTTATCAGTACAGTTTCTCTCTTTGACTATTTGAAGAAATGAGTCAAAGAAGAAATGGATTGTGAAAAACTTTATTTGATGACCAATTACATCTTGTCATTTAATCACCTAGGCTGCCAACAGTAATTTTAATTAATAATTACTTTTCAGATTTTGCTCATATCGATTCATTTACTATCATTATAGGTGAATGGAACATAAGTTCATTTTTTTTTCAAGAATATTCTTACTCTCTGGGCCAGTGCTCTATATTTCCTGATGTATTTGGCAATAAGGAAACTCTAGGTGTCAATAAAGGGTTAATGTAGGATAAAAAGACAGAAGAACCATATCCAAAAATTCAAGGTGACCAAGTTAAAAAAAAACAACAACTAATTTCTTATATTTTGTTGCTTGTTTATATTGCTAAGGACAGAGGACCAGGGAGAGAGACCTTAACAATTCATCTTGCATAGACAGTGCTCTGACCTCTCCCTCTGTCTTCTCCAAACCTTCCTTGAAAAGGCCACCCACAGCAGACCTCTGTTAGAGGCACACTGGGGAACGATGCACAGGTTAGAGATCACACATGGGAGAATGCAGAGAAGGAAAAACTAACAACTGCAGGAAAAAACACAGTAATGGGAATACAGAGGAACTTGAATGAACCGTGAACACAAGCACATCTAGAAATGTTTAGGCATCTTGGGAAGGACACCAGATTGAAAGTAGGATGGTGAACCTGAGTCTTTTTAATTAAAAATTAAAGTTTGGGATACTTCCAAAAAGACAAAGAACTCACAGGTGCTGGAGCTATATATGGATAATTTTGTAATGCAGAAGTATGTAAAAAAATATTAGGAATTTCAGAAAACTATTATCATTCAGAGAGAAACACATTAAAACTTTTCATCTTCTAAATTTTTATATTTCCACAATTTTATGCAATAAGCCATAATTTTATAATGAAAAAATGTAAAAGAGGTCTGTTACAACTTCAGGATTCCCCTTGAATTGGACTGTGATACTATTAAATTATAATTATCCCTATGCTTTGCAATGCAACAAAACATCTTCATTTATATAGATTCATTAAGAGAAAAAAACAAAAAATTAATGCACTTATGTCTTAGCATTTAAGTGATCGCCAGACATTCCTGGCTTTAGCAAGCCAATCTGAAAAGTTCCATAGCCTCCCTCACTCTCTGGATATCTAGTTCCTCAGTTTGAAGAGGAAATGAAATAAACATGAAAACCCTGTGAATATCCCTGCCAAGGCCAGCTCCCTGGAGAAGATAAGCTAACAATATCTACCTGAATTATTCTATTTTTCTGTTGTTTCTCAGGTATCTTGACATTTAAAATACCTAAATATCTGTGATCAAGAGTTGTGATATTCACATCATCTGAGAAGAGGAAGGACAAGAGAGAATGGGTAAAGGACAAGTGTGGAGACAGAAACTGAAAACCAGAAAATAATACAAATGATAAAAGAAGGCATATGAGAAATCTATTCATAAACCAAGCCCATTAAAAGCGGTTAGTGGGGCTTCCCTGGTGGCGCAGTGGTTGAGAGTCCGCCTGCCGATGCAGGGGACATGGGTTCGTGCCTCGGTCCGGAAGATCCCACGTGCTGCGGAGCGGCTGGGCCCGTGAGCCATGGCCACTGGGCCTGCACGTCCAGAGCCTGTGCTCTGCAGCGGGAGAGGCCACAACAGTGAGAGGCCCACGTACCGAAAAAAAAAAAAAGAGGTTAGTGGGGGACAGAGATAAGTGTGTTTGAGGGTAGTGTTATTATTGTGTAGTCTTTACTGAGCTAAATGTTATTTTACAATCCAACCTTGTTCTTATTTTCTAAGAACCTGCAGGGAGGTCTATTTGCCCCTAATCGTCAGAAAAGTCAGTTGAAACTTTAGGCACGGTCTCACCATCTAGCTGCAAAAATAATCCCGAGCATCTCTGTAGCCATCCCTGAGGGATATCCAGGAGCACTTAGAGCCTCCGGGCTCTGCCCAGGAGTTAGAATGAATCCTCATGACTTCCTGGACACAGTGCTATGCTTGTTCTTTCTCACAACTCCAGAAACTGCCCTCCCACATCTTTATAACCTGCCTGACTCTGTCTGAGGAGATTTCCCACACCTAACCTCATTCCTGCTGGATCTTTTGTACTCAACATTCCATCCAGATCTGTCCAAACTCTGAAATTTTGTTCTAAACCACAGTCTCCATGTTCATTCCTGTCCTGCTGCTGAATAAGTCTTAGTAAGATCTGGAGGAAGAAACAAATATTTGCATTCCTTTGGAAAGTCGACATAGTCTATATGGGGAAACCAAGGGAGAATACAGAAATTAGAAAAATAAAATAAAATAAAATAATATAAAGAGATATAAAGGAAAATTTCCAATTGTGTTTTGGCAGGAAGAATTTTGGCGATCTCTTTTTCTTAAAAGAATCCCATAGTTTCTTTTTTAAAGCATTATATTTTAAATCTAAAATGCATTCCAAAAAACTGAGTCCTCCTTGTACTAAAATTTTGCAACAAGTCCTCAAGAAACAAATGTAACCTAATCCTAGGTTAAGGACAGATTTATTCATTGCTTTTTATTTGCTTTAAGGTTGACTGTATGAAGCCCAAAATGTTAAGGGAAAAAAAATCAAATATTCAGGAATTTTAATCCACATTATCAAGAAAATTATTTAATTATTTATTTTAAGTAAGATTAGTCAAATCCACTAACAAATAGGAACTCCATATCCAAGATCATCATGGTAAGAACTATCTAAGATTTTAAAGAATTGAAATTCTTCATTTTTCTGTATTCCATTTCTATTTCCCCATTGGTGGTGAAACTCAGAAAATGCAAAGAGCCTGTGTGCATGTGTTTTGGGAACAGCAGCCAAAGCATTGTGGGATGAGGGGATTGTATATCATTCAGCAGTTCTCTTAGGTTACCAAGTATCCCAAATGACAATGTAGTGGTTAGGAGGCTAAGAGTTGAGACCCATAAGCTAAGTCTCTTACTTGTTCTAGCAACGAGGGGTTACCATAGATTAATCTAAGTTTACATATCTCTGGGTCTAATATAATGCTAGAAGAGACCCAAACCATTTCCCTCAACACACATGCCATGGAAGAATCCTTATTATTAGCAACTCTGGACAATATTCTATCTAGACCCTTAAGGAATATTTTAGAGTCATGTAAGATGCCCCAACTTAAATCTGTCTTTGTTCTCATCTCTTTCTCAAGAGCTCCCTCTCCATTTCTTCCCTAACTTCAACTCTGTCAAAACTAACTTCATCAGTAAAGAGATAGGAAAGACTGAACTGCAATTTTTATGTTTGCATATTAGATTCTAGTTATCTTTATTTCACAAACGATGTGTGTATGTGTGTGTGTGTGTGTGTAGATATGACTATTGTGTCATTCACTGAGGATTAACTGGCACTAAAAATTGACATTTTATTTATGTTCCCCCGCTTAAAATAGACTGGGAAACAAAGAAGTTCTTTTTAAAAATGTATCTCTCCTACCAAGGAACCAGATTTCAGATTTTATTCTCTCTTTTTTTTTTTTTTTTTTTTTTTTACTATTCCATTATTACCACATAGTTATCATTTTTCCAACATTTTTTTTAAATGGGTGTGATCTAAGAATAATACAAACTGTCTGAAGCTTAAAAATCACATTATCCTGAACACTGCAGAATGATTGCTAGCAAATATTTTCCAGTATGTTGTTACATAATTTGACATACAAGTTAGATGTTGTGTAATGCATATATCAGGACAGAACCCTATGTTCACAGATTTTGAAAATATAATTTTTAACTTCAATAGAATAGAAACTAGATACCTATTTTCAGAGTGTAAATTCATTCTGGAACACTGACAGAGTGATTGATATTAAAATGAGCCTTGTATTCCAAAGTGACAGCCTAGGCTAACATGCAACTTTCAAAGTCAGGACAAATCACTAGGAGATACAGCCAATGTTTTTCTTCTTTTCTTTTCATTATTTCTTCCAGTATGTTCTGCATGGTATTTTCTAAGCCAAATCTAAACTAATTCTAAACCAAATCAACCTGACACCACAGCACATGATTTTTATGCTATTATTTTCATACTGATCTTAGTAAATGTAATAACTCAACAATTAATATATACATATAATCTTTCTTATTAGGCCCTGAATTATACAGACAAAATAGAAAACCCTGCCATCAGAGAGCTTAACAAACTGTTTTCATCAATTCAGCATACTTACTGTATGTTTTTAAAATTTTAAATGTGTTTATTTTTAAATTTCCAAACATGAATCGCCCTTATTTACCATTATTCTGAAACTGGTAATTCACATATTAACCCCCATAGAAATTAACATTGATCCAACCATTCCAACACATTTTGAATTTGGATACCTTTATTAACATAAAAAATACGTGGAGCCCCACATCACAAATGAGAGCAATTTCCCATTTATTCAGCATGTATCTTCAAAAAATATTCAGAGCTCTTTTCCCAGGATTATTATTGCTAGGCAAATGTCTTCCATCACTATGCTCAGGGCTGTGCTAATAATTATTTGTGAGCTCTCTGTAACAAACTGATATCATTTATTATAAATTTTTTAAAATGTAATTTTCAGGTGAGATGACCACATGTTTATGGATATTTGGATGTTTCACTCCATTTACCCTAGCACATTTAATAAATTAATATATATTAATGTATATCTTAATATATATAGATATTTTAAAATTTAAACGCACATCTATAAATAAATATCATTATGTGTATTAATATATACACCTAAAATATACACATATTTAAAAACTTGAATTGTCATCAAAATCTACACATAGAAACCTACCAGGGCTTCCCTGGTGGCGCAGTGGTTGAGAGTCCTCCTGCCGATGCAGGGCACACGGGTTCGTGCCCCGGTCCGGGAGGATGCCACATGCCGCGAAGCGGCTGGGCCCGTGAGCCATGGCCAATGAACCTGCGCGTCCGGAGCCTGTGCTCCGCAACGGGAGAGACCACAACAGTGAGAGGCCCACGTACCGCAAAAACAAACAAACAAACAAACAAAAAACCTACCAAATAGCAAAATCTGGAAGCATCTGTGCTAATAGCCATCATAATAGCATTGGATTAATACAAAAGCAATCATAAACTCTGGGCACCTTCCAGTTTTCCTTATCCCTCTCTAGAGCAAAATCCGCAAATATTCAGAACCTAGATCTGTGACCCACTGTGAAGTACCTTGGAAAGAATGAAAACTAATATTTTATTAAATCCAAGTCCACTTCCAAAGCATGATAAATCAACTCTAAACAGATATTTCCTTCAGTGAGAATGATTAGACTATGGAAAATTTCTTAACACAGGGAAAGACCACAGAATCCATGAATTATTCTAATTATATCCTTTAAAGGGTATTTGCATGAGGATTGAGAAGAAAACATTAGAAAATATCTCTGATTTTTGCCCTCAGAGAGAACCAAGAGGACATAGCTTACATAAAAGTATTTCCAGTAGACATGAGAAAGGTAAAATCATAGGAAAGAACAAAATTTAGAGACACAGAAGCCACAAAAATGAATTTTTTAGACATTGGAAAAGCTAAATTCTATAGATTATCCAAATGATTAAGTAAGGGACAAAGTTGAAAATTTTATGCAATTCATGAAATGACAAAGATTTCAAAATATCAAGGAAGAATATAGTTTACATGGAGGCCAAATTTTAGGATTCAGTGCAGTAGATACTAAGTGTTCCTTATAAGAAGTTTCAAAATAATAAATGCTCACTGAATCTTAACAAAACTAATAAAAGTGATGCCCGTCCAGTCATTTTAAGCTAGAAGTGTAAGATGCTTATACATAAAGGATTACTCACTAGCCTGTTGAAGAAGAGAAATGAAGTTAAATCTTAACTTTGTCCATGGTAAATTACAAAGGAATTACAAAGGATTACAAGCTGCAGAGATTTGAAGGAAAAAATGTGATATATTTTAAGAGTTAAAACTCAGTCAAACTTCAGTTATGACAGAAAGGTAAACAAACAAGCAAAACCTTATAAATGCAAGTGCTCAAAAATAAACCAAATAATGCAATTCTTGAATAACATTCTTGTGTTAAATAAGAGAGTAACAACCAAAAGGGTATTAAAAGAAATAATTATGAATGTTTTAAATAGCCAAAAGTCAAAGACATATAAAATTACTTTAAATAATTGGCTCAGAATTTTTTTCTGTACACAGGCCTCTCACTGTTGTGGCCTCTCCCGTTGTGGAGCACAGGCTCCGGACGCTCAGGCTCAGCGGCCATGGCTCATGGGCCCAGCAGCTCCACGGCACGTGGGATCTTAACGGACTGGGTCACATATCCGTGTCCCCTGCATCGGCAGGCGGACTCTCAACCACTGCGCCACCAGGGAATCCCTGGTTCAGACTTTTAAATTCCTTTATTAAAAGGGCCAATTCAATTAGACAACTTTTTAAAAGAGAGAGAGAGAGGAAACAGTCAGTGGCAATCTACTTCTAAAAAATATATATTTAAATATTTGCAATGGTAGTGAGCAGGTGGAAAAAGGAGTAAACTACTTTTGCAGGCTAAGAATAACAAGAAAGCTTCCAGTTCAGACACAACAATTATTTCTCTCTTCTCCCTGGTAAAATTCCACTAAGATTATATTAAATGATTGAATTTAATTTTTTTACCAAAAAGATCTAAAAAAGATGAGCCATGAGTTGCACATGATATTTCAATAAATTTATAGCAGAACAAACGATAATAAAATCTTTCTAAAATGAAATGGAAATGAAGCAGTAGTCTGACAAGAACCAATATTCCTTACAGAATATCTGGAGGTTTGGGCAGACCAAAGGGTGGATGGAAGTGAGAAGCTGGGGTATGCGTTAATTCAAAGCAGTATGTTTAATCACTGTGCTAGTTGTCTCCTCACACTAACCTACAACTTCTCTGCTTACCTCTTCCTGGATTTCTAAGTACATTTTATTCTAGGTAAAACCAGATGATTATTTTTCAAAAAAGCAAAAGCATCTACACTGAAGAGAATTTGATAGTTTAGATGTATGAAAAATATCACCAAGAGGTAGATATTCAATCACATTTCACTCATATAAAAAGTATTATATATATAAATATAAAGAAACATACCTCTCAGTTACTAATAATAAATAATATTCTTCAAAGAAGTTTTCAAGTCAACACAAGGTTAAAACATAATTAAAAATTCCATATCAAAGGAACCAGAGTTCCTTTGGATGTTTGGATGGTGGTGGTTAGGATGGTTGGTAACTGCTGAAACCTCTGAATGTTATACCTAATAATAAGTAATGTTGTCATACGTCAGGGCAGGGTAAGGCTGGGACCCCCAAATCTTAGTGGCTTAATACATATACATTTGTTTCTGGCTCACAAACAGATGAATGCAGGTGATTGGTGAGTGACCTTCTGTCTTGTGACTTCATGTAGTAGGAGCTCAGAACTTTCTGTTGGATTTTCTGTAATCTGTTAGATGATAGGAAAAGATCAAGACTGGTGAATCACATGAAGCTTTTTTTGACCATACCTGAAATGCTTCTATCATATCCATATCCATTCTATTTGTCATATCTCTCATTATTACATATAACTTGGAAATGAAACCTACTTCTGTGCACAACAAGTAAGCAAAAAAGGGTTTGTTAAAAAAGAGTCCAGTTTCTGCCACAGTTACAAAAAAACAAAATTGTAAATATCTGTAGTAATTATTGATTTTTAAGATTAGTATAATACAAAGTAAAAAGCTGGGCATAAAACTGCAATGTAAACCAGCATATATTACTGATTAAAATTAATTATTATCATTTCCTTACATTATTTAAGGAGAGATCTTAACATTAATACATTTCTATTTTCAAAATTAATCACAGAAAGAAATAAATTTAAATAACCAAAAGCAGAATTTTAAAAGCAAATATACTTTTCAAGACATGATAAAAATAATCTATGCAAAACAGTACAAATGAGAGACAAGAACAATAAAATATAAACTAACATTAAAAAAACACCACCTCAGAATGCTAAAACCTGAGAATTCAGGAAGTAGTTCAAGATGGTGGCATAAAGAGAGCCTGAAGTAACCTGCTTCCACAGACACAACAAATGCATAACTACATTTGGATCAATTCCCTCTCAAAGGAACCTGAGAACTAGCCAAACACGTTTTCCACAATGAAGGATGAAAAGGACAACATTGACAGAGGTAGGAGGAGCTGAGAAACATTCTCACCAAAATCCCATACCCCAGCATAGTGGGCACATGATAGGGAGGGATCTTATCAGATGGGCACTTCTCCCAGAGGAGCAAAGGGATTGGTGTCCCACATCAGGCATCCCGATCCCTGGGATCTACACCAAAGAGATGAGCCCTAAACCTTCTGTCTTAGAAAACCAATGAGGCTGATGTTCAAGAGTCCCAAAGTATTGTAGGAAATTAAGACTCCCCTCCAAAGGACGGGCATGTGGTTTTACTTGCTCTGAGACCCAGCAAAATAACAGTACTTTGAAAAGTTTCAAGACTATATGTAAAGGAGAGACATTTGCAAATCTAAAATCATCTGCTGGAGGGGCAGGGGTTACTGGAGATGCTCCCCCAAGATGCAGGCACTGGCAGACACCCTAGCTACATTCCCCACCTAAATCATTAGCACAGGCAGGTGAGCTCCGATGGCACCAAGGGATCATGGCACTGGCCTGCTGCACTGCTAAAGCCAGAGAGCTCTGGTGGTTGTAGCACTTCCTGCTTCCTTGCTGGGACAGGCACAAAAGGCTGCAGAATTCTCCTGTTCCCTAGCTAAAGTCTATGAGTGTGGGCAGCTGCAACACTCCCCCTCCCCCTGGCAAGCCAGACAGCAGACTGAAACACATCCCCAAATCCTCCTGTGAAAAAGGATTATTTGCTTAGACTGGAGCTTCACCCTGAGGGGTAAGCTTCAGGTTTCCTACACATCTACAGGATAAGGAAGCCCTCCCGGGGGATGTAAGCAGGGAGACACCATCCTTGTGTCTAAGACAAGGGCTAAGAAACAGAGGCCAGAGCCCTGATCAAATCATGCTACGTTACTTTTCCTTTGTACCTTTATATAATTTTTGTCATATAAATTAATAATCATCCTTACTGGAACACTTTTCTCTCCTAATCTGATTGTAATAGCAATGGGATACAAAGAGTCCACGGTCAGGTAGACTTAGTTCCTTATCCATGATGTCCTCATGCATTTATATCCTACTGTTATGGACTGAATATTTGTGTACCCTCAAAATTCATATATTGAAACCAAACAAGCCCCCACTCTCTCTCACACTACCCCACCATATGATGGTGTTAGGAAGTAGAGCCTTTGAAAGGTAATTAGGATTAGATGAGGTTATGAGGGTGGAGCCCTCATGAATGGGATTAGTGTCCTTATAAGAGTCACTGGAGAGCTTGCTTTTTTTTTTTTTTTTTTTTTTTTTGGTCTCTGCCACACAGCAGGTTCTGCCTGGAATATGAAGAACCTCAAAGACTGTTACACAAATGAATATGTCTCCAAATTAAGTCATAGAGAAATAGCCCTTAAGACCATGATTCTTATTTTGAAACAGCCTTTTCTTTGGCTCTATAATTCTTAGCATTCATTCAGATTACAAAGACTGACTCAATAATTTTAGTCAGTTTCTTTGTTCCACATAATAATAGCTGACTGGAAGGTCCTCTTCTTTGAAAAAAAGAATCTCCTCTGGGCAGCTAAGAAACAATACTTGAAGGATAATGTTTGATCATGAAACAATAGGGTTGAACTTAAAGCCAATAATTCCATGACACCAATATTTAAATGTAGAATGTAAATTGTCAGACCTGTTTCATTTCATCTTTTTCAATAGGAGTGAGCAGGCAGGTGTTAGAGTATTGAAGCAGAGCTGCAGGGTTTTAAAGGGCACAAAATAATCAGTTGAAATAACAAAAGAACGTCAATTGACTGGGTGCTGTGACTATAAACAGATGATGATGGTTATTTTTGTTTAATGATTTTGATTCATGTGGTTACAAAAATATAGACTCTCAGAATTATCTCTAGGCACTAACATAGCTCTCTCTTAGCTGATATCCTGTCTCTTCTATAAGTGGTCAATGAGTTTACATTCAAACACCTCCACTGATGAGGTCACATTCTCTCTTGAAACACTGCATTCTCTTTTTGGCCAATTCTAATTACAATAAAATTCTTTAAAATTTGTAACTAAATTTTATGATCCCATAAGATTCAAACATTCATCTGATCTTTATCCCTTTGAATGACAAAAAGCAAAGCTAATGACTCTCTTGGACAATAGCTCCCAAATATAATTCCCAAAACAATTCTCCAAGGTAATCATTATTCTTATTTTGTACTTAAGTACACTAAGCCTCACAGAAATTAAAAAATTTACCAAGTCTATACATCTAAGGATTGTCATGCAGATGCTGGGGACTAGAACTATCAGAATTGTTAGCTGAATGCATTCTAACTGATTCAAAAGTTAAGAAAAGTGAACTGCTTTGACTTTTCCTTACTCATTCTGTCTTGGTTATAGTAAGAATGTGTATTATTTGCCAGGCACTGTGGCAGTGCTGGGAACTCCCATAGAGACTCTAATACAGAGATAGAGAAGGATAAATACAATTGCACAGTTAAACATATAAACTGTTGGGAGAGAAATTTTAAAAAATAAGGGGCTCAGGAGGGCCTGTAACATGATTAGGTGATCAGTCTGGGGACTCAGACTCTAATCAGGGGGTAATCTTTTTTAAGGAACCGTGAGTTCTAGTATTTGGAAATAAGAGGTAAAGGCAGAGTGGTTCAAACTGGATGAAAACACAAGACTCACAAGCATTGTTAAAAAAACATTGGTATTTACAACAAGAATCCACTGAATTATTTGAATGGGGTTGGTCTTTAGAACAACAAGCGTCTATTGAATTATTTGAGTGGGGTGAGGTGACACGATCATGCTTACATATCCAATGTATCACTGTTGTTGGCAGATGATTTTAATGTGTTTTTCTGTTTTATTTTGCTTTGTTTGGCTTGTGCTGTGGGGGTGGTGCTGAATTATGTGCATATTAACAAGCTCTACAGATAATTCTGATTCCTGCCAACACTTGAGACCCACTGAAGGAGACTTTTATTTAGCGCATTTGGTTCTCAGTCCTGGCTGCACATTAGAATCTTGAGGGAGCTTGCTGAACTCACTTTCAAAAATTATCACTAAACCTATTTAATTGGTCTGGAGTGGAACCTGAGCATCATCAGTACATTTAAAAACTGATTTTAAAAAGTGTAGATAACTTTGAAAACCACTGGATTAGCCCATTAAGGAATTGACTCTAATTGACCCAGGGAGAAGGATTTCCTAGCCTGGGAAGACAAAGAGGTGATAGATTATGGGAAGTGCATCCAGTTCCCACTCAAATTCTTGGCATATGGCTGGATATCAGAAGAAGGGATTGACGCCTGGACACTCACTGAGAGTACTACAACCTTGATAGTAGATGAGAATATTCCTGATGGCCAATGCTGTAGGAGAACTGGGTCTTTCGAGATTTTCTGCATTGATGTACTGAGAGCTCTGCAGCACATGGAGATTAGAGACGGGGTGATATCCAACAGTTGCAGAAAGAGCAAATGTGGGTCTACCACAGGTATGGACTAAGGACCAGACCCTTTGCCCATTCTGACATTGTACACCTTGGGATGCTCATGCAGTCTCATTAGGGCAAGGGAAGTGCCAATTCACTGGAATTAGATAGCCCATAAGCCAAGAGCCTGGTTCTGTAGTTTCTAAAATCAGGGTCCAATTCTATGGACTGAATTCTATGGCTGAATAGGCACAGTGTGCAAACTTACAGAGAATGAGAACGAGTCTAAATGGTTGATTAAGAAGCTACAGAGAACAGACTTGTGTTTGCCAAGGGGGAGGAGGGGTGGAGGAGGGAAAGACTAGGAGTATGGGATTACCAGATGCAAACTATTTTATATAGGATGGATAAACAAGGCCCTACTGTCTAGCACAGGGAACTATATTCAATATAATGTGATAAACCAAAATGGAAAAGAATATGAAAAATATATATATATATGTATAATTGAGTCAATTTGCTGTACAGCAGAAATTAAACATAACATTGTAAACCAACTATACTTCAATAAAAATTAAAAACAAAGAAGTTATCTTGAATATGCTGCAATATAACTAGTTGCTAAATTGCAGTATTTTAAAGTTAATATTTAAGCATTTTTGGTTTATTTATGAAAATCTTGTATAAATTTATTTGACCAGCACTTCAGAAACAAACAATCAAAAACATTTTTATCTTTTTATGGCTGAGTAATATTCCATTGTATATATGTGCCACATCTTCTTTATCCATTCATCTGTTGATGGACATTTAGGTTGCTTCCACGTCCTGGCTATTGTAAATAGACCTGCAATGAACATTTTGGTACATGACTCTTTTTTTTTTTTTTTTTTTTTGCAGTATGTGGGCCTCTCACTGTTGTGGCCTCTCCCGTTGCGGAGCACAGGCTCCGGACGCGCAGGCTCAGTGGCCATGGCTCACGGGCCCAGCCGCTCCATGGCATGTGGGATCTTCCCAGACCGGGGCATGAACCCGTGTTCCCTGCATCGGCAGGCGGACTCTCAACAACTGCGCCACCATGGAAGCCCTATTTGTAGTTTTTTAAGGAACCTCCATACTGTTGTCCATAGTGGCTGTATCAATTTAAATTCCCACCAACAGTGCAAGAGGGTTCCCTTTTCTCCACATCTTCTCCAGCATTTATTGTTTCTAGATTTTTTGACGATGGCCATTGAGTTTTCTGTAGTGAGGTGGATGGACCTAGAGTCTGTCATACAGAGTGAAGTAAGTCAGAAAGAGAAAAACAAATACCGTATGCTAACACATATATATGGAATCTAAGAAAAAAAAATGCTCATGAAGTACCTAGGGGTATAAAGACACAGACTTACTAGAGCATGGACTTGAGGATATTGGGAGGGAGAAGGGTAAGCTGTGATAAAGTGAGAGAGTGGCATGGACATATATACACTACCAGACGTAAGGTAGATAGCTAGTGGGAAGCAGCTGTATAGCACAGGGAGATCAGCTAGGTGGTTTGTGACCACCTAGAGGGGTGGGATAGGGAGGGTGGGAGGGAGGGAGATGCAAGAGGGAAGAGATATGGGAACATAGGTATATGTATAACTGATTCACTTTGTTAAAAAGCAGAAACTTACACACCATTGTAAAGCAATTATACTCCAATAAAGATATAAAAAAACCCAAAAAAACCCATATTTATCATCATAGCCTACAGAAAAATAAGAACAAGACAACCGTGATATTTATATTTTATTTAGTGCTTATTTTCCTTCAGGCAATGTTCTAAATGCTTTGAAGCTATTATCTCATAGCAATCCTGCTATTATGATCTTATTTTAAAAATGAATATTCCTAAGGAAATGACAAGATAAATAACTTGCCTAAGATGCCTGAATTAATAAGCCGTAGAGACAGGATTTTAATCCAGGCAGTAAAACAACTAAGCTATCACTACGGGTTCATATAATATTCTAGATAGATAGATAGAGATATGTGTGTGAGATGCATATTAATTCGATCATGAAAAAAAGTAGAAATATAAAATCATGATTCAAAATACATATATTTATTATGAAAATAATACTCATTTTAACTTAAGTAAAATTATGTTAACAGACCTAATTCAAAAGTTGATATTTAGTGAATAAATAATATATTTTAAAGGAGTATATGCAAAGGCTTTAGCACTGGCAAAATGAGTATATCTGAAACTAACCCAGCTAAAATGTATAACATAACTAAATATTAATTAAAAGACAAGGATATATTAAGAGATTCCAATATTTATTTTATAGGATTTTGTAAAGAAGAATATGGCGGGAATGGAGGAGAAAAAATATCTGAGCAGCTAATTATTGAGAAATTTCCAGAATTGAAAAAAATTGAAATCTGAGAAATAAGCAGCATATATATTAAAAATACTCATCTTAGTAAAACTACTGAAGTTGATGAATAAAGACAAAGTTAATTCTTTCAGAGAAAGAAACAAGATTCTTTCAAGTAGCAGTAAGGTCAACATATACACACTACTATACATAAAATAGAAAATCAACAAGGACCTACTGTATAGCACAGGGAACTCTGCTCAGTACTCTGTAATAACCTATATGGGAAAAGAATCTGAAAAAGAATGGATATATGTATATGTATAGCTGAATCACTTTGCTGCACACCTGAAGCTAACCCAAACTTGTAAACCAACTATACTCCAAAATAAAATAAAAATTAAATGAAAAACATACAATAAGATCAATGATACATTTTCACTAGCAGCAATAGAAGCCTGAAGGTATCAGAGTGATACCTTAAAAAGCTAAGGGAACCATATACTCAACCACATTATCATGCAAGAATAAATACAAAATATAATCATTTTTACATGCAAAAGACAAATACTTTATCACTGATTTAAAAGTATCATGAGCTGTTGCACTTCAACAAAAAGGAAAGTGACTCCAGATGAAAGAGATGGGTTGCTAGAAACATGAACACAGAAACTAGCAACACATGATTGAATTTTTGGGTCTCTCACTGTTGTGGCCTCTCCCATTGTGGAGCACAGGCTCTGGACGTGCAGGCTCAGTGACCATGGCTCACGGTCCCAGCCGCTCGGCGGCATGTGGGATCTTCCCGGCCCGGGGCACAAACCCGTGTCCCCTGCATCGGCAGGTGGACTCTCAACCACTGCGCCACCAGGGAAGCCCACACATGATTGATTTTTAAAACCCATAATATTTTTGTATATTTTTTAAAAGGGATAAGGCAAATAGTCTACAGAACAATAGTAAGGTACAAAGCAGGAAATGAAGCCTTTTTATAAACTGAAGATCTTCATCATTGTCAAAGAATAGATATAACAATGGATTTATTTGAACAAACTTATTACAAATGCATCTTAAAATAAATGTAATCACAGAAAGCAAAGAAATGTAACTAATAGCCTAGAAATCAGGAGAAGGAGAAAAAAAGTATCAAAAACAGAAGGCAGAGAAAACATTAAAAAGCAAAGAAAACAGATGGTAAAAAGAGAATACAAAATAAATGAGTAGAAAATTTACTTCTGTACTAGTAAACACATTAAATGTACACGGATTATTGAGTTAGATAAAAATAATATAATGTAAACTAATTTTGCAACATTATGTGGCTTACCATATACTCATCTGAAAGAGAACTGCACAGAAATGTATATAAATAAGAAGAGGAAAATGATGGAATAAAGATATATTAGCTAAATACTAATTCCAAAATCAAGAAATTGGGATGGTAATATAAATATTGGAAAGAACGTAAATTAAGGCAAAAAGCAATAATTAAAATCAAGATAATCCCTATAAAACAATTAAGAGAACAATTTATCAAAATGGCATGAAAATCTTATACTGATATGACATATATAGTCCTGACCTCTATACAATAATAGTATTTCAAGGAAAAATTTTAAATTCCATAATTATAATAGAGTATTTTTAATACATTTTTGCAATAAACATATAGATCAAGTAACAAAATTTAGGATAAAAGGTGTTGAACAATAATGAATTAGCATGATTTAAAAGATGGATAAGTCTTCATATAAGATGTAGAGAATGTATTATTTTGCTCCATGTTTTGTACAAGATTTCACTGAACTAAGTATTTGCTAAATGGAAAGGAACTCCCTCAAATATATTGGAAACTTCTCGTTTTGTACCATTATTCTTTATTTGTTTTGCATGAATGTATTCTTTGGAGTTAATTCTTTACTCTTCAATTTGTCTTACCTTTTAGCTACTAGTATTCACTGAAATATAACAAAAGCGTTATAACATAAGCAATCTGTTCTTGATGAAAATACTAACCAACAGCCTACTTACCATCATTTGAAGCATTAGAAATTAACCCCCAAGCTCCCAACAATTTCTAAAATAACACTGAAACACAGAAAACATTTGTGCTTGTATGTATGTAATCTCATTAAAAAAAAAAACATGCTTTACTTTCATGTTTATAAGTTTACTTTTGTCTTCATAATTGGAGATTCATTTTAACACTGAGCATTTAGCAATGGCTAAATTTGAGACATCCAAACACAATCTCCCTTTAATGGCATTGAATTCAGTGTGTAAAGTTTGGATATTAACAACCAGAAAGTATTCTATAGGCAAACATTAGAAATTCTAAGTGATATGCCTCTAGTAGTGTTTACAAATACAATACAACTTGTATCATATTGTATATAATTTACTCAAAAATGTTTCAATATTAACTGCTACTAATTGTTTTCAGTTTATGACTGCATCTTTATTAAGGGGTCAGGAGACTATTGTAGCATATTCATATTTTCTACATTTAATGCACATGCAGAACTTATATCTTATGTGATTCTTATTTAGAGAAATGATTTCCACGTCAACCAATATATTTCCCATTAAACCATTTAAAAATCGCTATTGGGTGACTGGTGAAAACAATATGAATTTTTTAAAAATTCCTTATAAAATTGACTTATATGCATGCAAAATATTCTTTCAGTTCAAATATGCATTTTAAATATGTATGTATCTGAAGCATTGAATTTTGTATTTAAACATCACAGATTAAACACACACATGTTTCTCTGCTCCCTCCATTAATTCCCATTGAAAAGACAGCAGAAGAATCAGCTGGACAAATCAGCAAGGATATAAGAATTTAGGAGAGGATGGATGGCAGTTAAAAAAATGTCAAAAAAAGTTTTAGAAGATGAAAATTGGATGGATAAGTAGCAGCAAACTTGTGTTTGAGATGTTCCACAGAGTTAAGTTCCTGTGGCAGGATTAACAGCTAATCTGTAGACTTTCCTCTAGCTTTAGGGATGCCTGAGGGTTTGACCCTTGGATAAATCCTCTTTGAAAGACCAAGTAAGAAAAGTATAGGAGTCCTCTGTCCCCAAGATAAATGATGAGGCTGCTGAGTTTTCTCTGTACCAGACTAAACCCTTGTACCTGGTTGTCGAGATTATTTATTAAGTGACCTGTTATTGATGAGTAACCTGAAATTGATAAATAAGCTGTAATTGAGGAGTAATGTGCAATTGATGAGGTGCAGTTTCACCAGGGAATGAGAGCTAGTCAAGGACCCCAGAGAGAGCTGCATGACTAATGAGGTCTAAATAAAGGCATCACTGAGAATGGCTTTCCTCAACCTCATCTCACATGATGACTTGGATTCTATGGGGAATGACAAGGATGTTTGAAATCTCCTCCAAGAATCCTCAGACATCTACTAGCTGTTGCTATGTTTGTTCTTCTCTCTGTCTTATATTCTTTTTTAAACTAAGTAAACTTAGTACTAGGTTTACTGTGTCTCCAGAATTTGATTGTTAACCTCAACCTAAAACCATTGTGACTTGCCAAGCAGAGTTAACGTTAAAGGCTAAAAGAAGGAAGGGGGAGCAGAGAGGCTAATTTGTATCATAGACCACCAGAAAGTCCAACAACTTGGAAATACTGCCTTTGGGAGTAACAATAAAAAGGCTTTCCTGAAAAACTTTGAACGAGTACATGTATCCCCATACTTTACAGCAACTATCCTTTTCTTAACCCTAGAGAAGGCCTACAGGTTTGCTTTGTAGAGACAATGCATTTGGTTTGTAGCACAGTGTCTCTCCCCTGGACTCCAGAAAGAAAGCTGAGACAGAGGTGGTTCAAGAGAACTTGTTGGACTTTGGGGCACCAAGGATGACCAAGGGGAAGAATGAGGCACCGTATTTAAAGCAGGGAATTTGTGTAAAAGCCTACACCCAACTGTGTACTCTAATTTTCCTTCTTCACTCTTGAAATGTAGGTTTTGAGATGACACTAAAAATTGTAGGATAGATAAGACATCTATGCTTCTGGATATTTGGAGTTTCTTCTAACAAAACAACCACATCTTATGAGAACATCTCATTCTGTGGCCCAGTAGTTGAGGAGCCCTGCCCACGCATAGAGAGTTTTAGTCACCCTCACATTAGAACTGATAAAATTTGTCAGACATGGGAAAAAGACTTTACTAAGAATAAAGACTCCCACCACCCAAAAAAGAAGATGCTGATCAATGGAATTGGGGAGTTAACTGAAGAAGAGGAAGTCATGAGGTCAGTGGAATAGGACTGTGGCCAACCAAGGAGAGAGGAGAAGGAAATCCCCAAGTTGAGGGGGAAAGATGTTCTGGGATAAATGCTCTGCTTTGGGCAGAAAACAGTCAGCACCCACTGGAGGAGAAGAGAAGAGAGAACCTAAGGAGAGTTCTTAGGAGAGAAATCTCCTAAGGAGAGAAGATTTCAAGGAAAAAAAGAAAATTAGTGCAGATAATTGACCTGATGTACTTAGTGATATCAGGATGAATATTTTAGTTGAGAGTCTGGAGATAAATTAGTGACCACTAAAAAGGAAAGGAAGCCAACAGTATAATTACTTAAGTATTGAGTTGAGAAAAAAAACACAAAGTTAATAAAAGTAAATTTCAAGCTATGATATTAATATAGTTGTGTGATAAAGACAGTAATATTGATTTAATGAAAACTGTAATATAGCTACAGTGGAAGGCCAAGAGATGAGCATTTATTATTTGTGGGAGAGCACATGAAGCTCAGTCCAAATACTCTATAGTAGAAAGTCCATAGATAATGCTATGATCTTATTATTTGAGAATATGGAAGTAAATGTAACATAAATAGCTAAATAACTTAAAAATGATTGCTTCTGGGGGGGGGGCACAGAGGTGGAAACAGTGAGGATTCAGGAAAAAGATTACCTTTTTACATTAGATAGTATTGTCTTGTTTTTTAAAAAAATATTTTTACTTGATAAACATAAAAAATTAACAAGTTGACTTTAAAAAAAATTGACAGATTTCTAAAAATTGAATGCTTCCTCTAATCCTTCCTATAGAGATAACCCTTTTTAACCCTTTGCTGTAAATTCTTTACCCTGTCTAGATCTAAGTCCAGTTTATCACTTAGTGTCCTTAGGCTAGTTTTTAATCAGTTTCCCTATGTGCCCATTACTTGATAAACATACTGTTGCGAGGAAGTCATCAGGAGGATGTCATGGATGGTTTACCCACCAGTGGGGCCCAGGCAACCGGAGGCTCCCCATCTCCTCCCCTGTCCTTGGAATGTACAATCCACCTACTATTCTTATACTAGAAGCCATTTCAAGGACACAGCCTTGAGAGAGCAATGTGATGTTGGGACCATTTAGACTGAAACCCATCAAGGCCTCTATATAAACTTTCAAGATTCTGGTGGGCGAGTGGGTGGGGACATCTACTCATCTTGCTGCACCCAAGACAAGACTCATATGTAAATTCCCTTGCTTATTAAACCTACCACCTGCCAATCTGGAATGGTCTGCCTCTTTGTTCTCTCCTTGCCATCCATGTACAGGGGCCTGTTCGTGAGCCAACACACACCTCTTAGCATTGTTATGAGGATCTAATAAAATCATACACAGTGCTGCATAGTGCCTAGAATGTTTCCATTTTATCTTCACAAAGATTATAGGTTTGTAACTTTTTATATGGAATCTTATAAAAGATACTGGTTTGCTTTTTGCTTTTATTTAACTAAATATATAAGGTGAAAATAAATATATTTTCAGGCATATTTTCTCTGTCAGTAAAGATATAAATCAAGTTTTTTCAATCTTGATGCTACTAGCATTTTGGGTGGGATAATTCTTTGTTGTCCTGTGCATTGTAGGATGTCTAACAGCATCCTACAATCTAGTGGCTCTATCCACTAGATACCAGTAGCAGGACCTCCATTTCTCAACTGTGACAACCAACAATGTCTCCAGACATTACCAAACATCCTCCAGGGGGCAAAAATTGTCACAATTTGAGAAACACTGATACACATCTACCTCAATTTCCCCAATGTCTATATGTATCTCTGATCGGTGGATGTTTATTTATTTTTTTAATTTGATAAAACATGCAGAATAAAGATCCTGGTTTAAAATTTATAATCAAAATACTGTGAACGTTATTGTACACAAACATCTGGTTATGTCTCATATAATGTCCTGTAAATAAAACAGTAAGGCATATATAATTAAGATTTTAAAATTTAAATTTTAAAAGTTATAGTAATTTTAAAAATGATAGATATATAAATACATGTATATAAATAAATATATGTGTATATATACACATATTTCATTGTCCCTAAAACCATCAGATTCTTTACAATAAATCTTATCCAAATAAAAATAAAACCATTTATCATTATTCCAAATGTCTCATAAACTTGGGAGCAAGAAATTTAGTTGGAAAAATACTGTCACCTGATTTTCAGGTATCATAACTGAACTATGAAAATGCTCTTGAGAATATTTTTCTCTAGAAAAAGAAATTTAGGGCACATACTTTTGTACCAGTAGAAAGCTGCATATTTTTCCCTTTTCATAGAGGTCTTAGGAGACCATTAAAACATACTTATTATTTATGGGAGGTTCATATATCAGTTTGGAAAATACATCCTTCAGGATTGACATTTACTTGGTTTCTTGAGGCAAATAGATGTGCTGCTTACTTTATAAAATTAAATTTTTGAGGTGTTTTATATATGGGAACAGTTATACCATATGTTACTATCAATTTGCTTATTCCAGATACATGATTAACAAGCTTTTTAAAAACAAATAAATCTAAATAAGGGAATATAATAATACAAGAGATAGACAGAAACAGCCCAAAGAGGAAAAGACAACAAAAGCATTTATTTTTCATTGCTTTGGTGATCAGAAAGTTCAGATATTTTCTTTCCATGAACAGAAAGCTGTCCAGATGCAGAGAAACATAAAAACCAACATAAAGTGTTAATGAGATTGAGTAGGTATAGGTAAAAATTCTCCATCCTGAATATTTCATGATCTGTCACTATTCAGAGGGTGTCAGGATTTTCCTTGCAGCTCAGTCTTCAAAGACACAATAAAAACAAGCAAACAAACTTCTGGTGCTTGATGACATCTTCAGCAAAAATGTCCCAGGGACCTGTAATGCTTTAAGAATCTATAAAGAGAATTTTAGTTGGAGCCAGCTGTATGTGTACTTTGGTTTTGGTTGTGGTTTTGTTTTTTGCTATTTGTGAACTGTGATTTCACACATGTCCAAATGCTTCCTTTCTATTCTCTCTAAATAATCTTCATACAGCTTTCCACAGCATCTACTTAGCCCGGCACTCGTCACCACTTTGTATAATTAAAGCAGTCTCTGAATAGGCTAATGCATTATACAGGAATGATAATATTTTGTGTTCAATAAAATATTTTTATTACAATAATATGTTTTGCTTTGCATAAACTTTGAGAACGCAGACCACTAAAATTTTTAAAACACTATACTTCCATTACCAAGAGACCATCACTTTTCTCACTTTTTATTATATCCTCCCAGACAATTTTTATGCTTATAAATGCATACTTTTTTTACTAAAATAAAATTATATTCTACACGCTGTTTTATAACATGTTTCTTCAGTTAATGACCTTCACTTTTCCATGGCAGTATATTTTTATCTTATATTACACTCAGTGCTACAAGCAGATTTCCTCAAATGTCCCCAAAATGTCCTTTACAATTGGTTTGTTTTTAAGAGAGTTTATTTCAGAAGCGCATATTTCGTTTGATATTCATGTTTTCTCAGCTGCTTTTACCTTAACAAATCACTTTTAATGACACTCATTTGTTGACAAGACCTAGCCTGATGTCCTACAGAAGGTCAATCCTTGTGTGGTGCTTCCTCCTGGTATCATTTGTTTGTCTCTTGAGGATCCTGTAATCTGAAAGTTAGATCTAAAATCTAGAGGATTTAAGTTAATCAAGTTTGCTAAAATATATCCGAAGTGATATTATGTACTTTATATTCCATCTCATCAAGAAATTTATAATATCTGGTTCTTCCACCATTAATACTGATAAGACTCACTGTTTATTAGAGTGATGGCAAGCTGAGCCCTCATTGTACACAAACATTTTCCTCCTTTCAACTAGAAGTTAAAACTGTGGTATAACTTTGGTATTCCCATATAAATTTCCAGTTTTCTCATCAACCATGTGTCTAATGGTTTTGACATCCATCCATAATCCTTTTCTGAATTAATATTTCATTAGAGGGGTTTGTGGAACGATGATTTGTTGTTGTTGATCTGGTTACTTCTCTAAAGTAAAGCTATCCTTCACCAACAGGGCTTATTTTGTTATAGTTACTAATTCAAAATTATGATCCATGCTTTATCTTTTCCCTTTAGTTATCAATTTTGAAAGGAGTGGATTGGGTTCATTGCCACCTCAAATGGCAATTTCTAACTTTCTCTCTTTGTAACATTTTGGACTCTTGAATTTTCAGTGGTTTATTGTTTCAATTGGCTAATTTTTTTATTCTTAAATTTTTACAATTTGTACAGTGTGATACAAAGTTGATAGATCTTTTCATGTTTATTGTTGTGTCATTTAACTTAACTCAGTTGTTACTATTTCTTAACTTCAAATTGTGAATATTTTAAACATGTAGAAAATAGAAATTGTAGAATAAAGAATCCCACATTACCCTGCACCAAACCTCAAGAATTATGAACACATGTTCAAACTTGTTACTTCTATATTTCCAACCACTCTCCTCTCTATATTCTTTGGAAGTGAATTCCAGACATACACTTTATTTCATTCACAAGTAATTTAGTGTACTTCTAAAAGACAAAGACTCTTAGGAGAGCTACCGACCATTATATACCTAAAAATCTATTAACAATGATTTCTTAAATATCATTAAATATCTTGTTAGTGTTTACATTTCTCATTGTTTTTAAATGTTGTGTGTGTGAGAGAGTGTATGTTTAAGCTTTGCTTGTTTGTTTGAATCAAGATCGAAATAAAGTCCATGCATAATAATGGATTGATATGCCTCCTAAATCTTTTTAAATCTACAAATTCACTCCTCACAATATTTTCCCCCCTGAAATTTTTTGTTGCTGTTTAAGAAATTAGGCCCCTTATCCTGTAGAATTGCCTATAGTCGGTATTTTGTTGATTTCACCTCCACAGTGTCAATTGATCAATTAAGGTTCAATATAAGTGTTTTTTTTTTTTTAGGATGCCTATTAAATGAAGATTGTAAAAACCCTTCCCAGTTGAGCAACTATTTTCAAATTAGCCTGCCATGTTTTCCAGTGAGCACATGCCCGTGATTTTAGGTCTATCAGACACATCTTTGCTTCTTCCTACTTCTCCCATCAAAGCTTCAGCAAAATGAGTCTTAGGCACCCATAAAGACTTATGTTCCATTTGCTCGAATCTTAGGTTAATGAGGAAACATTGTTATACAGTCTTGTTGGAGATGCCCATTGGTCTTAGTTTTGCTATTGCTGATTGCTCTATTTTTATTGGTGGATATTTTTAAAAAATTTTTATTTTATATTGAAGTATAGTTGATTTACAATGTTGTGTAGGTTTCAGGTGTACAGCAAAGTGATTCAGTTACACATATATCTATTCTTTTTAAAACTCTTTTCCCATTTAGGTTGTTATAGAATATTGAGCAGAGTTCCCTGTGCTGTACAGTAGGTCCTTGTTGGTTATCCATTTTAAATATAGCAGTGTGTACATGTCGATCCCCAAATCCAAACCTACCCCTTCCCCTCACCCTTCCCCCTGGGTAACCATAAGTTTTTTCTCTAAGTCTGTGAGTCTGTTTCTGTTTTGTAAATAAGTTCATTTGTATCATTTTCTTTTAGATTCCACATTTAAGCAATATCATATGATATTTGTCTTTTTCTGTCTGACTTACTTCACTTAGTAATGATAATCTCCAGATCCATCCATGTTGCTGCAAATGACATTATTTCATTCTTTTCAATGGCTGAGTAATATTCTATTGTATATATGTACCACATCTTCTTTATTTCTTTATCTGTCAATGGGCATTTAGGTTGCTTCCATGTCTTGGCTATCGTAAATAGTGCTGCAATGAACATTGGGGTGTATGCAAGACAATTAAACACTTACATTGTCACTACTACCATCTTCCCCGAGTTTCTCCATTAGCTTTTAAAATTCCCTTGCTTTCTAGTACAGTTGGATACCTCAGTCTCACTTTGCAACTTTCCAAAACTGGCACTGGCCATTTTTCAAGAAGACTTATTTTTGTTCTAATGAGGACTCATATTAAAGACCAAATATGGGCACTAGTGGTGCCCATTGTTAGAACTAGAAGTTTTAACTTTTTAAAAAAATGATCAATTCATAATAATATTTTCAATTCAATTTTAACATTCCAGTGATTTCACTTAGTTTTTGACTTTATATGTGCATTTTTTTTCCCTTATATTGAAAAAATCTTGAGTCTTAATATCATTAATAAAATAACTTCTTTGACTTATCAGGCAAAATAAAATAGTTTAAAAATAACATACTACTAAGAATAAAACTTTGAAATGAAGCTTAAAATGAATTTTTTCTTTTAATGCATAGAACATTTTCCACTAAGGTGGTAGAATCAAAATTTTATGTTATAAAGCCATTGAGAACAATACTTTCTGGGTATAATTATGCTAGCAGTTTTGGACCAGCTCTTAGGAGAAGGCCATATATAGAGAGAGGATGGCTTAGGATAGCTTCCTGGTTTCTCCCTCCAAGGGCTACCTCTACTTTTGCTACAGTGGAATGGAAATTTCTCTGAGCTGTGACATTATCAACACTGTTTTGCCTAACCTTTTCTCCTCTTTTTTCCATCTTTTCTAGCATCCATGCACTATTCTTTCTATAGATATGCCCACAGGATTGCCCACAGTATAGATCCTCTCCTTCTGACAAATGTGTGTGTGTGTGTGTGTGTGTGTGTGCGTGTGCGTGTGCGTGTGTGTGCTGTGTTCTCTAAATTCTGCTTTCTCCACGTCCCCCACCATCACTTCTGGATCATCCCCATTGTATCTGTCACTCCACCACTAGCCCACTGTATTGTTGTTTCTTGTTCCAAGTCCATTGGTTTGGGGGAAATTTCTCCCAATTTATACCTTATTTGGTTTTTGTGACTTCTGTGGTTTCTCTCTCCTCTTGTATCAGTGAAGGTTTAAGTTATAGAGCTCTCATTTATGCTTCTAGTTATTTCAAGGTTTTAGAAGGAGAAACAAAGAGATCTGTGCTTGAGCTTGCTGCCATGTTCCTATTAGAACTCACGACCCTTAGGTTGCTGCTGCAGCTGAATCCAAATTCATTTGTTGGATTATAAAACGCCCCGAGCTTATACCCAAAGGTGATGATTGAATATATAAAGGAGGGAGAAAAGGCCTCGGTGTAGTTTGCAACTGTGTACCTCAGGCCCTAGGGTCTCTGGGGAGTTAGTAAGAACAATCTAAATTTCCATACACCTATGAAACATCTTCCCTTGGCTGAAAAATGAATACATTTCAGTACATTTATGGGGTATTGACTATTGAACCCTATTTTTTTTTTTTTTTTTTGCGGTACGCAGGCCTCTCACTGTTGTGGCCTCTCCCATTGCAGAGCACAAGCTCCGGATGCGCAGGCTCAGCGGCCACGGCTCACGGGCCCAGCCGCTCCATGGCATGTGGGATCTTCCTGGACTGGGGCACGAACCCGTGTCCCCTGAATCGGCAGGCAGACTCTCAACCACTGCGCCACCAGGGAAGCGCTGAGCCCTATTTTTTAAAAATTAAGGATGGTAATAGGCAGGACATAGAAGACAATTTGTGTTAACAAACATTTGATTTGGGTACTAGGTTAAGTCTCTGCCAATGAGGGAAAAGATAGTCAGGTATTATACCTATGATGATGGTAAACAGAAGATCCATTTTATTTTATCCTCATTACATTTTTTCCTATAAAATCTGAGCAATTGTCCTTTGAGCAAATTTCTTCCAGGAACACCCCAGGAACGTTACAATCTTTGTTAGCACCATTAATTTTTTTGTTTTTAAGATGTTTTTGATGTGGACCACTTTTAAAGTCTTTATTGAATTTATTACAATATTGATTCTGTTTTATGTTTTGGTTTTTTGGCCATGAGACATGTGGGATCTTAGCTCCCTGACCAGGGAGCAAACCTGCACTCCCTGCATTGGAAGGAGAAGTCTTAACCACTGTACCACCAGGGAAGTCCCAGTACCGTTACTTAATCTCATATTATATTCCAGACAAAGACATATTCTTCTTGCTGAGCAATTCATGTACTTCAAATTCTAATGATTTTATATTTATATATTTGTAAAATAATATATATAAAATGTTTCTAAATGTAATTTGAAAAACTCTTATAAAGTATATTCCATACATATATTATTTAATCTAATTATTTCTCCAGATTTGAATAAAATAAAAATTTCCCTGATCATTACTACTATCACCCCCCATGTTACTTTTTATTTTAAAAAATTCATGTAGGCATTTTAATACAATCTTCCCACGTAATAACTTTACCATATATTTTTACCATTTTCAAATATATTTAGATTTTGCAATTGATAAAGTGCAATTTCACTTTAAAGTATGTTTTTTTAATACATAGTTTTTTCAACAAATTACATTTCCTCTATTACAATTAAAGTACAGCTACATCATGCCACCTTAAATATAATTATTTTACAATAGAAAAGCAAATCAAACAAGAAAAGGTTGATATTTTTTAGTTAGCAAGGCTACAGCAAGGGCCATTTTTCAAGGAGGGCAGAACTGATCCTGTCACTAGAGGACACTGTGTTTCTAGGGAACAGAAAAATAGTTTGTCAAGAAGGTGAGAGGGATGACATTTAAAGAAATAGATAAATATCACATACGCCTCCACAAAAACTGGCCACTTTATATCTCACCTTTGCGAATTCCCATTGAACTATACCTGCTATAAACATTGATTGTTTTTTCATTACAAATATATTTATCATATATTTTTTCAAAACAAAAATAATACAATCATTGTATAATACTTAAAAAACAAAGAAGCTAAGATAAGCAAATAAAAATTGCTACAATCTCACAAATCAGTCATAGGTACTGTGAACATTTTATATGAGGTTTTTAGTGTGTGTTTAAATATCTAAAAATAGAGATTTAAGAGTTTTTCCCCCACAATATTATATATAGTTTGACTGTCAGCTTTATTTGCTGAAATATTGTAAACCTTAGTCTAGTATATGAATAATATGGGCACACCTTGATTAAGTTATCTAGTCCACTATTATTAAGCAATTACTTTGCTTCTAGTTTTTCCCTTTTGTAACTACTGTTTTGATAAACATATTAGGAAAGGTTTTTAAAACATATATCTTGGGAGTTTTTTAAGATTAATTCTGAAAAGTCATATGGAGATACTGATGGGTTGGGTATGTATAAACTTTTGAGATGATGACAGAGACTGCTAATTGTCTGCCCAATATGATGATCTGTTATAAAATATCTTTACAAATATGTGGCTGTTTGCAGACTGCCAGGTGATACAGCTCTGGCAGTAAGACTTAATTGAAGTCAGAACTCTGGAAAAGTTCTTTAAAAGGAAGGCTGACCCTGTTATCGTGGTTCCCTTTTGCCTCTAGCATTGGAGTATGACTGGGAGAACATCGTCTCAGGGTTGGAGTTTTAGCAACCACATGACAAAAACAAACAGCAACCTAGGAATGTCTGGATGCACACAAAGGAAGTATGGGAGAGTAAGACAGACAGACACAATTAGAATGAGATTATGTCTTTATGGAACTGCCATGCTATCCCTGGATTTTCCACCTCCAGTTTTCTCATTATGTGAGAAAATAAAACACCATTTGGTTAAGTCACTATCACTTCAGCTTTTGCTATGGACAATTTAATTCCTAATTGATAAAATAGCTAAATGCCTTCCAGAAATGTACAGTCCCACCAGAGACATAGTAAATAGCCTGTTTCACTGTGCTCTTACTATCACTGGATATCTTGTGTTTCAACTATTTTTTCTAACTGAATAGGGTACAATTTTTTTTTATTTAAAATTGTGTTTCTTTGAGTACTACAGGTATTACATTTTTTTAAACATTATGGACAATTTGTATTTTTTATTTTGAAAATTATATGTCTTTTGTCTATTTTTCTACTGGGATATTTACTTTACTTAATTTATAAAGTTTCTTTGTAAATTGAGATTATTAACTTTTGATTTTCCATATAAGCTATGCATATGATTTTTCTTTTTTATTGAATTATAGTTGACTTACAATGTTGTGTTAGTTTCTGGTATACAGCAAAGTGATTCACATACATATATATATATATATATATATGTATATATATTCATTTCATATTCTTTTCCATTATAGTTTATTACAAGGTATTGAATATAGTTCCCTGTGCTATACAGTAGGACCTTGCTGTTTTTTTATCTGCTAATAAAAAAGTAGTTTTTATCTGCTAATCCCAAACTCCTAATTTATCCCTCCTCCCCCCTTTCCCATTTGGTAACCATAAATTTGTTTTCTAAGTCTGTGAGTCTGTTTCTGTTATGTAGATAAGTTGATTTGTATCATTTTTTTAGATTCTACATATAAGTGATATCATATGGTATTTGTCTTTTTCTGTCTCACTTACTTCTCTTAGTATGATAATCCCCAGGTGCATCCATGTTGCTGAAAATGGCATTATTTTTTCTTTTTTATGGTTGAGTAATATTCCATTGTATGTATGTACCACATCTTTATCCATTCATCTGTCAATAGACACTTTGGTTGCTTCCATGTCTTGGCTATTGTAAATAGCACTGTTATGAACACTGGGGTGCATGTATCTTTTTGAATTAGAGTTTTCTCCACATATATGCCCAGGACTGGAATTGCTGGATCATATAGTATCTCTATGTTTAGTTTTTTAAGGAATTTCCATACTGCTCTCCATAGTGGCTGCACAAATTCACATTCCCACCAAAGTGTAGGAGGGTTCCTTTTTCTCCACACCCTCTCCAGCATTTATTATTTGTAGGCTTTTTAATGATGGCCATTCTGACCAGTGTGAGGTGATACCTAAATGTAGTTTTTATTTGCATTTTATCTAATAATTAAAGATTCTGAGCATCTTTTTCATGTGCCTATTGACCATCCATATGTCTTCTTTGGAGAAATGCCCATTTACGTCTTGTGCCTATTTTTTGATTGGGCTGTTTGAATTGTATATGCTGTTTGTATATTGAATTGTATGTGCTGTTTTTATATTTTGGAGATTAAGCCCTTGTTGCTTGCAACATTTGCAAATATTTTCTCCCAGTCTATAGGGTGTCTTTTCATTTTGTTTATAGTCTCCTTTGCTGTGCAAACTTGTAAGTTTGATTAGATCCCATCTGTTTATTTTTCCTTTTATTTCTATTGTCTTGGGAGACTGATCTAAGAAACCATGCTACTAATTACGTCAGAGAATGTTTTGCCTATGTTCTCTTCCAAGAGTTTTATGGTATCATGTCTTATGCTTAAGTCTTTAAGCCATCTTGAGTTTATTTTTGTGTATGGTGTGAGGGTGTGCTCTAATTTCATTGATTTACATGTGACTGTACAGCTTTCCCAACACCATTTGCTGAAGAGACCGTCTTTTCTCCATTGTATATTCTTGTCTCCTTTGTCTAAGATTAATTGACCAAAGGTGGGTGGGTTTATTTTCTGGGCTTTTCATTTTGTTCCCTTAAGCCATATGTCTGTTTTTGTGTCAATACCATGTTGTTTTGACTACTGTAGCTTTGTAGTATTTTCTGAAGTCTAGGAGGGCTTTGTTCCTCCAGCTTTGTTCTTTTTCCTCAGGATTTCTTTGGTAATTCTGGGTCTTTTGTGGTACATATAAATTTTAGGATTATTTGTCTAGTTCTGTGAAAAATGTCATGAGTAATTTGATAGTGATTGCATCAAACCTGATTTTTCTATTTTGTTATTCATACTTGTAGATTACCACAATTTTTATCTTGAAATTTTTATTTTTGTGTGTTTTTTTCTTTTCACTGTGACTTCTGTTAGTATTTCAATACATAGGAAATCCTTGAAGTCTTTCTGTACCTCAAAATCAAATATTGACCTTTCTATCTGGTTGTATTTTAATACCATACTATTTCATTTAAATCTTCAGTATAGCTAAAATCTATTTTCATATGAGGAAAATATCCAACTTAAACTTTTTTCTGTGGTGAACTATTTACCTCCATATCATTTATCAAATAGCAATTTATTTTATCATTTATCTTTAATTATTTTACATGCTATTTTCTGTTTCTTGATCAGGAATATAACAATATTGTGGATATCTACTGTGTACCAGAATTACTATACATAGAGTGATGAATCAAACGTTCTGTCCCAAGAGAATTAGCTAAGTATTTTGGAAATAAGTAAATAGTTTATTTCAGTAAGATATGATCAGGACTGGCAAGACAGATCATCTCAAGGTACTCTGTATCTTTTTCCTTCTACTTCTATACGGAATCACATGTTAAAACAATATTTCACACACTTCATTTCTAGATTATTCTAGAAAAGTGTATATATTAGCCAAGCAGGTAGGGGGGCACACTATGCTTGGTGTGTGTGTGACATTACTGGTTGAATTATGAGGGCAGTGCCTTCTACTATGACCTACCTTCATGGGGATGTAATGCTTTGCTTTTAAACGTCACCCAGCTCTGCTCGTGGTTCTAGAATGCAGACATTCTCACACTGTCCTCTGGAATCCTCAGAAGAATTCATCCATATGCCACTAGTTTAGCTTCGTCACCCCACAGAAACTCCTACCATATAGAAACACCTATATTAAGTCACCAGCAGGAGCTGCCTTGAAAGGAATGACATTCTCCAGAGGAGGAAAATAACCATGCCATCAAAGGTTCTCTACAGGCTCAGATTTTCAAGCAAGATACAGTATCTGACAAACTGTCAGAAACCCAGCATGAAATGAGCCAATATGAAGCCAAATCACAGTGCCACTGTCAGAGGGGAACTCAACTGCCGTATTCTTTTCCTTGAAAATAAACAAAAATAAAATGTTTTGATACTGTTGCTTTATTTCTTGACTCCAGGGGTGACAGTGTTTCCTCTGATGATCAAATGAAGTTAAAATTTTATTTTATTTACTTTTTATTTTATTTTTTCTTGTGTGGTACACGGGCCTCTCACTGTTGTGGCCTCTCCCGTTGTGGAGCACAGGCTCTGGATGCGCAGGCTCAGCGGCCATGGCTCACGGGCCTAGCCACTCCGCGGCATGTGGGATCTTCCCAGACAGGGACACGAACCCGTGTTTCCTGCATCAGCAGGCAGACTCTCAACCACTGCACCACCAGGGCATCCCAAAATTTTATTTTTAAAGTGAATTCTGTGTTTGTTTGATTTTATATTGACCTCTGGAATCATGTGGGCCATCATTTTGTAAGCTAAAACTTGAAGACAGAATAATGTCACGATAGTTACTCTTTGTAGAAAGTAGTCTCAAGCAATGATCACAGCATCAGGGTAATCTGGGAAAGATTTCCATGTTGAATCTCAGAGAAAAATTTAAAAATTAAGACTACAAAATATTGACAGGTAGCTGTGATTCTGAAGATGTTTCAGGTCTCCAATGCAAACGATGATTTCAACAGACCCCTGAATTCTCAGATTCTCTGACAGCTTTCAGAGGAATATGTATTTATCATAGAACACTACCATGAAGTTTATTTACCTGGTGTTTGTCCTGAAAGTCTGGAACTTTACTATCCTGTTGCACCAGGCTGTACCACACACAGGTCAAGAATATGCTCTTCTACTTTTCTACATTCAAGGCTGACTGTGTGTGTATGTGTGGATCTGCTTCCCTGGACATAAGCCATATGCTGATCATGGCTCTCAGGGACTCAAAATCCTGAAAGCTAAAGGGAAAACAGAAATAAAAAATCAAAAAGAGTGGGGCTGTTTGCCAATAATTCTGCTGCATTTATATATTCTTCCCACTAAAAAGGGAATCTCCTAACGCTGTGGCCCAGGTGTCTGCTAGAAGTACGACTTAATGGCTCCAACAAAGATGCAGTCTCACACTGCAACACCTGAGAGGCAATGCTTGAGGAAGCCAGAGTTTCCCACTGTATGTTGGTGGGGTTTAGGCCCATCAGAACTCAGAAAATGAAAAAGAGATAAAGAAATTCTTCAAGGACTTGAGACTTAATTGAATTGGATCTGTAGGTCATGCACCCCAATTTTGTAACATAAAAATGATAAGAGGAAACAAAGTTTTAAGGAAAAAATTAAGTGATTTCTTTTTATTTTTTATTTGAGATTTTACTTCAGTGTGCATGAGAGCCAACTTCCTTTTGATGGATATGTTGAATGGTTAATATTTAGGTGTAAAGTAGACACTTCTAAAAAGTTTCTGAGGTAGACAGGATTTGACATTTTCTAAGTGTGTCTGTGACTATCAACACCTTTTGGAAAGTAATAAATATTGCACAATGAATTTATATCACAGATGTTACATCTGTTCCTCGATGTTGGCATTATAAAGAGGTTATAGTGGTTCTTATGTGATGGGAAAGTCACTTATGTCCTTTCTTCACCTTTCTTCCTTTAATATAGTAATTAAAATCATCTGAGGTATTAGCTATTAAGAGAGTCTTTGTATGAATGGAAATTTTAGGACTTCACATTTATATGATGTCATATGTTTATTAGGTAGTTAAAATCTAATTCAATATAACCATTCTATTGGGTTACAAACTCTGGAGCTTCCCAGGTGTAATCTGAAATTAATCTTATACATGGAAGGGCAGGGAGAGACCAAAGAAGGAGGCAGATTGCTCCAGATGGGCAGGTGAAAGTTTCAGGGAGCAAGGAAACCTACTTATGAGACTTGTCTTGGGTGGCCTTAAGCTTGTGGTGACAGCATTATGTGGCAGCTTGAAGCAAGATCTTAGTTCTCTGCCTAGGAATCAAACCTGGGCCACTGAGGTAAAAACCAGGAATCCTATACTAGACCACCAGGGACTAGTGGCTAGAAGCAGAGCCCTGGCTCTTGTCTTCTTTGAAAAAGAAAGAATTTTACAAAGAGACCAAGGTTGTAAAGACCACAGTGTTAATTGGAAGCACAGTACATGTGGGAAAGCACACAAAGAAGCAGTTTATTAAGGACAGAAGCAAAGCAGAGCTACACACTCAGAGGAAAAGAGTGTGCGTGTCCTTGCTAGAGAGGAGTGCTAAAGGGATAGTTTAAATTGCTTGTATAGAGGTCATCTATCCAGGTCTTTGGTTTCCTCTGGCCAATCATCTTGCTTTGTTCCTAATATCTGATCTGACTCAGGGTCCTCTCTGAGGTGCACACACACCTTTTAGCCAAGATGAATTCTAGTGTGAGGGTATCTGAGAGGCTGGCAGAACATATTATGGGCTAGTGCCCCTTCCCTTTTTGACCCCAGAGGAACCTTCTGTGCATGTGCAGTTGAAGAGGTCTCCTTGATCTCAAGAATGAAAGATGTGGTCATCTTATCTTTTTACTCAAGCAGAGCTTAGTTCCTCTCCCCTCCTACCATTATCTTTTTCATTGAAGTGTCAGAGGGGGACAAGCTCCAACTGTTCAGCCTGACAAACTCCAGATGCCCAGCCTGGGGCCCATCTACCTCCTGCCTCAGCCTCAAGATGAGTAGTTTTCCACACTTGCCCACCAAATCTTAAAACTTTGTATCAAGGCTCTAAATGAGTTCAGTCATGTACATTGTCTGGAGAGTCTCAAAACCATATTTCTATATCAAGGATGTGTCCTTGGTGCAGATTCTGGGAGTGGGGAAGGCAAACAGAATATACATTACAAGGACAGGGGAGGGGGTGGGGAGAATCCTATTGCCTGGGTCCAAATCATGGGTCAATCTGCAGTTACATTTTCTTGATGACTTCCCTCAACACCCTCTAATGAGAAAAAAAAAATAGTTAAAAAAACTACTACCAGAATTCAGATAAGCACTGTGGTTGTGGTCCAGTCCTGGGCTTGTAACTGAGCAGGACCCTATAGGGCCTTCCCAGGACAGATCTCTCCCCTATATCCTCTGCTGTAGCTCCTCTCTGAAGTACCTAGATAATAGTATCTGTTGCACATTTCTTGACTTGTTTTATAGATGCTAAAACCACCACTAAAAGAAATAAATTAACTACTTGATAAGCATGACCTATTGATGCCTGAGGATTGATGTTAACCCCTGTGACACTGCTCTGTTACCTCACCATCAACCAATCAGAGAATTGAGCTGATCACATACCCTGTGAGCACCCTCCCTCACCTGGCCTTTGAAAAGGCTTTGCTGAAACCCAGAGGGGAGTTTGGAGTTGAGTGTTTTGAGCACTAGCTGCCCTGGACTCCTTGCAATAAATGTCCTACAAAAAATGCTGCACTTTCTTTCACCACAACTTGGTTCCAGTAGATTGGCTTTACTGCACGTGGGTGAGAGGACCCAAGTTTGGTTCAGTAGCAGGCTCTTGCCATTAGTCAAGAGTGATCTAAGAGCACTAATCCACTTTTCTTACTTGGTTCAGTCATTCATTCAACAAACCTACTGTAAGCTGGAACGACCAGCCCTCCTACCCCTCCCAAACCATCTCTAGCTCATGCGTCCTTCTCTGTTGTTCAAATGTGCTTTCTCCTAAGCACTGTGGAGGGGACAGACACCTTAACAGATTTATAGGGTTCAAGGGGATATTGTTAGTGACTACACCAAAAACAGACACCAGGATGAGATGGGAGCAAGAGTTAAGCTTGAGTGAATCTCACAGGTGGTGCTGAATTAATATTTTCTTCCTCCTGCCCCAATTTGGGTCCTGCTCTGGTCTTTGACTCCCATTGGTTTTACTAATTCCTTCTCTCACATTTTTCTAACACTGGAGGTGCAAAGATTACCTCTCCATTTTAGGTCTCAGACCTTGTTTCTGGCCTTGGTCACAAAGGATCTGAGAGGACATACTTCCATAGCATTCTGCCTCTGCAACATGCAAGTCTTGCTGTTAATTGTGCCATTTGTTGGTCTACCTTTGTTCCTGGTGTGTCCAAGAATGGCTTGACCTCATTCTTGCTCCTAATTCCATGGATCCTGACCCCCTGGGAGAGTCTGTGTTTGGAATTTGTCATCAATCCTTTCCTTCCTTGACTGTCAGAGATTCAATCTACCCCAACACCCACTATGTCATTTTGATTAGATTTTTCACATCACTGTGCTATTATTCTTTTTCTCGCTTGTGTACTTGGATGTATTTAACTACATTTTGTCTCCAGTTTTGCTCTTATCCTTTACAAATGTTCAGTTTCTGTTGTTTCCATCTCCCTCTTGGTTCTATTCTGGATTTCTGTCCCAAATTGAACTTGAGGTATGACATATGATCCTCCACCTGGGACAAGTCATTTATTGCACGTTCTCCTGTAGCCCCGCAGTTGTCCTTTGACCTTTCTTGGATTTATTCCCTGGATCTCTGATTTGACCTTGGGTTTTTTGGTAATTCTCACCCTTGAATACATATCCCAGAAATAACCTATTTTTTCCCTTCATTATCACTACCATTCCTAATCACCAGCTAACATTTACTGAGTACTTACCAACAAGCAGGCATGGTGTTAAGCACCTAATATTTATTATCTCACTTAGTCTTTCTAAAATCAGTGAAAACTTAGTCTTTCTAAAATCAGTGAAAAGTAGCTCAATTAATATCATCAAATGCCCCCACAGAAGTGTTGATTCATAATAGGCTTCTATATAGTTATAGAATGAATGATGAATGACTCTTCATTTTACAACCAAAGAACCAGGGGCTTAGGAACTTATTTATATATATATTTACTTACTTACTTATTTACTTATTATTTTATTATTAATCTGGGGGAAGGTGAAACTGTCAGTCACAAATAAAAATAAACAAGGCTTGGGAATATATTCAGGGAAGCCAGAACTAAAAAATGGTATAGCAGATATAAAAAGAAAAAGACTATAGCTATACAATAACCAAAAGAAAAACTCAATGGCTGAGCTAAATGGCAAATCAGGCAACTAGTAATTATAAGAGTTAACTTTTATTAAATGTTTTTATTAAATGTGAGAGAGTGGCATGGCCTTATATGTACTACCAAATGTAAAATAGATAGCTAGTGGGAAGCAGCCACATAGCACAGCATATAGCTATTGAGTTCCCGGTGATATTCCAAATGCTTTTGCCAACGTACTAGTCATTTTGTGCATGTTGTTTTTCTTTTCTCATCATCCCATGAAAGAAAAATTAAAATAGTTCTGTGTTCTTAGAAGAATGTGATTAGGACTATAAGGAAGGAAAAATGTTTCCTCTACCTCCCTAGGTTCTATAGCTGGGTCTATGAAATGAACGGGCTGCAAACAGATAAACAGGAGAAAAGGTGTACTGATTTATTGATTTTAATATCACATGAACAGAAGAGTCACAGGGGAAAGAAAGTGAATATTCTCTCCCGCCTAAAAAGAGCAGTAAGATTTAGGAGTTTATATATCATCTTAATAGAGGAAGGGGAGAGAGAACGTAGGCAATTTAGGGGAGATGAAGTGATTTTTAGGAACGATGAACGAGCCCTTAGAAGAATAGGTGGGAGATGTGATAGTTTGTGACCAAGTTTGGGTGTGGTGCTAACTTCTAGTTTCTTCTCCAGTGATAAAACTCCATCTTCTCTGGTTGATGAAACTTCTGAGGAGGGAATTGATGATAAATAAAGATCTGTTTTTAGGCAGGTAAGGGGAGTTCAGAGAAACACTCTCCCTGCCTTTGTTATTTTTCAAATGCCTTCAGCTCAAAATAATCAATATATCAAAGTGGCATATTTTGGGGTGGCATGTCTTTAAATCCTCTGGGGCAAATGGGCAGAAATTTCAGAGAGGTATATATTCAAGGAAAGCAAAACTTTGTATGAACTTCTTTTCCTGATGATTTTCTGCATCAGAAATATATTCAGGCAAAAGTTATGCAACCCCTCCCTAGGGTGCTGTGGAATGAATTCCAGCATATGTTGGGAGTTGAAAAAGTGATATCTGTGTTATCTTTAGCTTTAAAGCATCTATAGCAAGACACCTGGGGCAAAATAAACTTAAACAAAAAAAAAAAGAGATGATTGGGCATTTGGCTCTTCCTCATTAAGGAAGAAAACAAGGTACAGAAAACCTTGAGGGGAGAAATTTTACATAAGTAGAAATTCAGGCATAGTGTGGAGGCACAGTGACTATTTTCACCAACTACTCTTTACTGAGACAAAAGTTTCCACTACTCTAATTGCAGATATATTCACAGAAAGTATTTTTCCACTCAATTTCCTCAAGCATCTTGACTTAGTGCAACTGGAGACCCTGTTTTCTGTGTTGGTGATTTCCTAAGCTACACAATTTGATTATGTTCATGGCACTTGAATCCTTGAACAAATATCTTGTATTTATTAAAAATTTACTGTATGATATTTGGATCTTACAGTAATTTCTTGGATCAGAAAATATGAGTTTTGTGAACTAGAGTGGATTTGATGCATCTGAATTATAACGTGGAGCCAACTGAATATTATTTCAAAGTTTTTGCATACATTAAAATAACAGGTACTAATATATACAATGGAATATTACTCAGCCATAAAAAGAAATGAAATTGAACTACTTGTAGTGAGGTGGATGGACCTAGAGTCTGTCATACAGAGTGAAGTAAGTCAGAAAGAGAAAAACAAATACCGTATGCTAGCACATATATATGGAATCTAAGAAAAAACAATGGTTATGAAAAACCTTGGGGCAGGGCAGGAATAAAGACGCAGACATAGGGAATGGACTTGAGGACACGGGGAGGGGGAAGGGTAAGCTGGAACAAAGTGAGAGAGTGGCATGGCCTTATATATACTACCAAATGTAAAATAGATAGCTAGTGGGAAGCAGCCACATAGCACAGGGTGATCAGCTCAGTGCTTTGTGACCACCTAGAGGGGTGGGATAGGGAGGGTGGGAGGGAGACACAAGAGGGAGAAGATATGGGGATATATGTATATGTATATGTATAGCTGATTCACTTTGTTATACAGCAGAAACTAACACACCATTGTAAAGCAATTATACTCCAATAAAGATGTTTAAAAAAAATCCCATGTACTAATTTTCACATTTTCTTTTGGTTGATCATCACAAAGGATGATTAGATGTAAATATTTAACTTAATCCTTTCCTCCAAAAGGATCAGAAGATAAGTCTTCTGACCCAGGTTATGTCTGCAAAGGGTACTCCATCCTGTTTTCAGCATAGCTGTTCCCTTGGATATCTCTAAGGCTTTGTTTGAAAACCAATAGGAAAGGATAAAGTCAACAAAAAAATGAAGCATATTAAATACTGTGAATAGTCAATATGAAACAAGATATTGAGTAGTGTCTATAAATTGTACTTTATACTGAACTTTTGGAATGGAAAAATAAGGCTGATTTTACATGGATTTTTGTTATGAAGTCTAATATTTTACAGATTAGGTCAATTTTCTCCAGAGATAAGCTGCAAAGTGTGATGGGAAAAAAACTGGCTTTTGAAGTTGGAGAACTTAGTATGTTCAAGTATTCACCTGCCATTAGGTGACCTGAAAAACTCTTGTTATCTCAATCAGATCACTTTACTCATCTGAAGAACTAGGAAAATGTAATAATACCCAGTCTGTAGGGTTATTATACAGATAAGTATTCAGAATATTGTGAATGTTTTCTTATATTTATTCAAGAAACATTTATTGAGACTGTTATACACCAATTACCAAGGATATACAGGAGAATAAAATGAAGCAGTAGTTTGTAAAATTTAAAGGAATATACACATTATGTAGTTTTACTCAAAAGTCTTCATTAATACATCACTGACTAATGTATAGTTTAGTCCTGATATTTAACTTTAGTGTTGTAAAATAAACTTTATATATGATACATTGAACAGATTGAATGTGACCGAATTTGCAAAGGAAAATCAGGTATATAATTCTTAACAGTCTCCACCCAACCCTTGCACACATGCCCCCAACACATCTTTTTCTATTAACTTTCAGTGTACAAATTTCCTTCTTGATCTTGCTGTCCTTATGCTAAAACACAACTGTTTTGCTTCCTCAAATTATAGGGAATTGGGGATGTTTCATTGTTGGTTTATTCTGGAATTACACTGCACAATGACAGAAAGACAACAAATTATCATTGTTTTGGATGTTAGAGAATAATTAGATGTTTGCGTATCAGAAGAGGAAATATCCCCAGTTCCTATGATAAATGGTGAAATCAAGCAATTTAGGAGTCTCAACTAACAAAATCATAACACATTTGTTGTGAGATTGTCTCTGTGTTTCTAGCTAATGCTGCTCTACTGATGTTTCTAAGTGCTAAGCAATGATTTCACAAAATATGTGATATAAAATACATGATATGATGAGCCCCAGATAAGAACTATTAGTTGTCTTTCTTCATTAATCATTTTCTTCTGGTAATTGGAGATGTCAAACTTACCCTGTGTTTCTCTTACCAAATTTAGGGAGCTCTGTATGTTGCATCTTTAGCATTGTAATACCTAGCTATTATCTTAAAGTGAAGTACTTTGCCAAGGATATGGCCTTTAGTATCATAGGGGTCCCTGTGCAGGGCCCAGGATTTGTTGGGCAGGAAAATGCTCAGATTTTCTAGAGGTAGTCATTTAGTTTGGTGATAGTTTAAATACACAAATTTTTATTCAAGCACAGATAGGTTTGCATCTAGGCTCTGCCATTGATTTACTCTGTAAATTTCACCAATTTATTTAACTTTCTAAGATTAATTTCCTCAGTTATATAATGAAATAATGGCAGTCTATACTTTAAGTGGTTATAAGGAGTATTTAAAAACGTAATGAATGTAATAAAATTATTACCATGTCTGATATTTAGTAATCTGCCAATAAATATAAATTGTTGTTCATCACAATCAAGATTAGAAGTATCCTAGTAGGTTTTGTAACCTAAGGACAATAAAGCTTTTCAATTTGAGAACACGGAGGATTCAGATGAAATCCAGAAGAACAAAACAAAACAAAAGTCATTCAGTTATCAAAGGTAGAAGAAAAGGCAGATGAAATAAACATTTCCATTAATGCCACTGCATGAATGGAAGTTCTACACACACACATTGTCTCATTGAATTAAATCCTAACATACCTTTTAAAAAAGGAATTTTTAGATAACTTTTTTTTTTTTTTTTTTTTTTGCGGTACGCGGGCCTCTCACCATTGTGGCGTCTCCCATTGCCGAGCACAGGCTCCGGACGTGCAGGCTCAGCGGCCATGGCTCATGGGCCCAACCGCTCCGCGGCATGTGGGATTTTCCCGGACCGGGGCATGAACCCGTGTCCCCTGCATCGGCAGGTGGACTCTCAACCACTGCACCACCAGGGAAGCCCCCAGATAACTTATTTTAACAGCAAAAGAGACTGAGAAATATTGATAGCTAGAGTAATATACCTGAGATTACATAGCTATTGAGTTGCAGAGCCAGCTTTGGATCCTGTGTCTTTTTTTAATTTTTTTTTTTCCCACAAGCCAAGATTAAATATCAGGCACGCTCAGATTAGGAAATCTGCATGTAATACATATTCAAGTCAAATTACAAAGGTTTGGGATCATGGCAGTGACCAGATTGTATTCGAGAGCAGTGATGTAACTCTGATTCACCAGTAAAGACCATTTCCCGCAGGAGATCCTTGGGAACTTCCCATCAGGGCAGGACATGAATGGCTGGGTCTCAGTTCATAGCTTTGTGTTTACAAGTGACCATGAGTAACTGGGTGGGAGATCAAGAAGTGGCGTTGACAGAACATGCCCAAGAAGCAGAGTGCCAGTGACTCTTAGACCGTCTCAATTCCCATGAAAGTAATATAAAATAGATAGGAACTAAAATAATAATATTTATTATACCGCTATGCCTCTATATCAGGCACTGTTAATAGGTACCTTCATCATACTAATGCTATTTTTTTAAGGAGCCATGCAACACTAATGTTAGTGTTTCCATTTTATAGCTAAATGTAAGGTTCTAAAAGATACAATAATTTCCCCAAGGTCATGTGATTAAATAATGGTAAAGAAACTAAATTGTATTAGAAATTAAGAAGGGTACAGGGCCCGTGAATTCTGTTACTAACCGAGAATCAGCAAAACCTCCAGTAGATTATTTTGTATTTCAGTATATAGCAGCACTATGTGAAGAAAGAGTACTTGACATTGACAGAGGATTCTTTGTTTTTAATTTTGCTTTATGGTATAAAGTGTAGCCTTCAACATATCATTCAATTAAACTATTTCACCCTCAGTATTCATTGTTGTAAAATATGAGAATAATGTTTCCCCTGTTTATTTCACTGTAAGGAAATCATGAATTGGTACTATATAAATTCAAAGATAATATGCAAATATAACATTATTTTTGCCTATCTTCCTGGAACTACTTTTGAATAAAATGGGTTTAATACACATGAAAATGATAGACAATTATAATGAAAAATCAAGAATCATTAAGGATAAGTGTAACCATTCCTGGGAGTATATAGGTGTTTGAATATTTGTACATAGAAAGGTCATTACTGTGCTTTCCATTCTCATTATTAATACAATCCAAGATTTTTTTTTTTTTTTTTTTTTTTTTTCAGTACGCGGGCCTCTCACTGTTGTGGCCTCTCCCGTCGCAGAGCACAGGCTCCGGACACACAGGCCCAGCGGCCATGGCTCACGGGCTGAGCCACTCCGCGGAATGTGGGATCTTCCCGGACCGGGGCACGAACCCGTGTCCCCTGCATCGGCAGGTGGACTCTCAACCACTGCGCCACCAGGGAAGCCCAATCCAAGATTTTTTAAATCATATTTGTTATGAATCCTATATTTTTTGATATCAAGAAAACAAATCTCAGTGGGGACAGCTAACATGTCCAAGACCATATTATTAGTTAGCAGTGATATTGGGACTAGAATTCAGATTTTGTACTTCACGAATTTATTTTCCCTACCCACCACTCTCTTCTGTACAAAAGGATGGATTTTTATACCCAATGGAATGATGGTATAAGAATTAATTTAGTTCCTTCTTCAGAGCATTTGTATTTTTTTTTTTTTAATGTTTGCGAACCAGTAGTTTATTTATTTATTTGGATGGAGCATGCAGGATCTTTGTTCTCTGAACCCATACCCACTGCAGTGGAAGTACAGAGTCTTAACCACTGGACTGCCAGGGAAGTCCCGAGTATTTGTATGTTAAAAGCCACCTTTGAGCTCAAAACTTTAAAAAGGGGCACTGTAAAGCCTGTTCCCAGTTCTCTGGTGGCTTATATGGAAAGTTCTCTCTGCTGCTTTTATAGAACTTATTTCTGCTTCTGGATATTCCCTTATGAGCCCCAAGATGGATCCCATTTTCAAACTCCCTCCTTCCTTTATCTCCCCAACATTCTCCAGATTCCAAGGGCCCCTTTCCTGGTCCTCTGGCTAGTAAGCCACTTCTTTATTCTTGCCACTCTGCAATGTGATTCCTGAAGCTAAATTTGGTTGTGTCCATGTGGCAGGAGGATAGAGAAGTGAAAAACAAGAGAGTTGTCCCCCAAAACTTTCTGGACCACAGTTCCTCTGATGAGAGAGAAGGATTTCTGTATCTCAGTGTTTCAGGTACCTGCATGGTCACTTCTGCCACTGAAATGCAGCGTCAGGAGTTGGAATTGCCTGGGAGCAGGACTGGGCAAGAAACAAAAAGGTGGGGGGAAGGCAGAGATTTCTCACTGCCTCTGCCCCATAGAGACGTCCCTTCCCATTCACTGGACTCAAAATGAGAGCCTCTCTTGGAGATCTTCCTATCCATATCCGGTGCACATTGCCATGATTTATTTTGCCTTAAAAACCAGTAATGGGGGGAGAAAAATAATAAATGGAAAATCATCATATAATTCATATTTGTGGAGATTTCCTCATATGAATATATTTTACACAGGTCTCTACTTAGCTCTGCTAGTGTAGGAGTATCCCTGAATTAAACAAACTCTGACACAATTATCAGAAAGCCCAAGAATAAGAAGACTTGAAACTATGATTATTCGCTAAACCATGTTTCCCTGTTGAGACCTAATCTAAACGGTCAGCACCCTTCCATAGACATTCTTTTGCTCAGATTCAACACTTCTTTTAATCTTTAAATGTAAATTTAAATCTTTAAATGTAAATTTAATCTTTAAATGTAAATTTTAATTTTTTTTAGCTTTATTGAGATATAATTGACATATAACATTGGGCAAGTTTAAGGTACACAATGTGTTGATCTGATACACATAACAATACATTGCAAAATGATTACCATCATACCGTTAGCTGACACCCCCAACAAATCACATAACTACCATTCCTTTTTTGTGATGAGAGGATTTAAGATGTATGGTCTTAGTAACTTTCAACTATATAATACAGTATTATTAGCTATAATTACCTTGCTGTACATTAGATCTCAGAATTTATCCATCTTATAACTGGAAATTTGCATCCTTTGACCAATATCTTCCCATTTTACTCTCTCCAGCCCTTGGTAACCACCATTCTATCTTTTGTTCCTACAAGTTTGGCTTGTTTAGATTCCACATATAAGTGATATCATACAGTATTTGTCTTTCTGACTTACTTCATTTAGCATAATGCCTTCAACTTTCAGCCAAGTTGTAGCAACTGATAGTATTTCCTTTTTTCCCAAGGCTGAATTA